>NC_056733.1:1773860792-1774044329 GCF_019279795.1 Protopterus annectens
GGTATTGAGACAAGTTCTTTAGGATTGGGTGCCAGTATTGGAGGGGCCAGTCTGGAGCAATTAATATCTTTGGCTTCTCTTGCCTGACTTTTAGGAGGACCTTGGGTAGACGAGGCAGAGGAGGGAAGGCGTAAACTGACAGGTTTTTCCAACTGAAAGATAGGGCGTCCACTTTCCATGCTTGTCTGTGATAAGTCCTTGTGCAGAATCTTTTCAACTGATAATTTTGTGGAGAGGCAAATAGATCTATTTCTGGGCTCCCCCATTTCTCTGTTATCACGCTGAATACTTGTGGATTTAGTTTCCACTCGTGAGGATCCATAAGGTCTCTGCTTAAATCGAGTGTTCTGTTTTCCTGGCAGGAATTGAGCTTGAAAATTTATTTGGTAGGTCAAAGCTGTGTCCCACAGTGCCATGGCTAATCTGCAAAGGGGGTATGAGTGTGTGCCCCCTTGCTTGTTTATATAGCACATGATTGTGGTGTTGTCCGTCTTTATCAGTAGTTGTCCTGGATGAATTAAGTCCTTGAATGCTGTTATGGAATTTTGAACAGCTAGCATCTCTTTCTGGTTGATATGTAGATGTATTTGATTTGGTGTCCATAAGCCCTGAATGCATCTGCCTGCCATGTGGGCCCCCCCAGGCATAATCTGTTAAGGATTGGCTGGCAGGGGGTAGAGTGAAGGGCCGTCCCATGTTTTGGTGGCAGGCCCTTGCCCACCATAGGAAAGTACAGTTGTGTACACTTACCATAAATGTAGATGTTAGAGTGTATTCACTGTTGCAGTCATTACATTTGGGTAAATCCTGCTGGCAGGTTGCCCTCAGCCGGCCTGAAATCCTAAGTCTTGTGTCCTGCATCGACTGCTGTCGCCCCTTCCCTGACATCAGGAGTATAAAAAAAGCAGCCAACACCATTTTCTTCAGTTTGTCTTGCCCCAGATGTCAGGTGCCCCCAAAAAGATACCACACAGGTAGTATAAATCAGAGAAGGAAAGATCAGATCCAAAAGAAAAAAGGGGGAAGGCAGGTGGGTAACCTGGACTGCAATAGTGAATACACTCGAACATCTACATTTATGTTAAGTGTACACAACTGTATTATGTTCTTCGTGTTTCACTGTTGCAGTCATTACATTTGGGTAGAGTCCCAAAGCTATGGCTGGGAGGCTGGAACTAGACAGCAGTAGGAGCTGCTATGAGGCCCTGCAAAACTGCAGTGGCAAAGCCTGCCCTGGATTTACAGTAGAGTGGCAGATGATAATGCTTTGTAAAGGTGTGCACTGAACTCCAAGTAGCCGCCTCTAAAATGTCTGTGGTTGGTACGCCCTGAGAAAGGCTGCTGAGGTGGCTGCAGCTCTGGTGGAATGAGGCCTAATGCCCTTAGGCGCTGGTTTGCCATGGTGTAAGTAGCAGAAACTAATGCAATGGCCTGACCACTTGGAAATAGTCTGCTTTGAGATGGGCTTTCCTTGTGATCCTGCAGCATATGCCACTAGTAATTGCTTTGTCTTCCTGAAAGTTTTGGTTCTGTCCAAGTAGAATCTAAGTTGTCTGTGTACGTCCAAAGAATGCAGAATTCTCTCCCTCTTGTTCTGTTGATTTGGGTAAAAGGTTGGCAGATGGATGGCTAGGTTAAGAGCCACATTGGACACGACTTTAGGCAAAAATGTTGGGTTTGTCCTCAGGGAGACCCTCTCTGGATGAAAAATGAGGAAACGTTCCACAGCCATGAGTGCCTGTAGCACTGAAACTCGTCTTGCAGAAGTAATTGCTAAGAGCAGAGCTGTTTTCCAAGATAGAAACTTCATATCAGCAATAGCAGCTGGCCCAAAAGGAGGCACGGTGAGCTTTTCCAAGACATAGTTGAGGTCCCATGCAGGTGCTGGTAGTCTCCCTTCAGGGCCTTAAATTTTTGGCTCCTCTGAGGTACTGCTTTAATAAAGGGTGAGAAAAAAGTGGTGGTTCTGTATTGTAATGAGCCGAAATGGCAGAGGCATGAATTTCAACTGATGAAAAAGATAGGCCTTTGTCCAGCATCTCAGTTAAGTATTGCAAACTCTGAGGAATATTTGGTACCGCTGTATCAGTTCCTTGTGCCTGGTTCCAGGCACAGAATATATTCCATTTTCCAGCATAAGACTTTCTAGTACTAGGCCTTCTGGTTTCCAGAATGACATCCATCACAGCTTTACTGAGAGGTGTTTTTTGTATGACTACATTATCCGCCATGCTGCCAAGTTTAATGTCCTGAGTTGGCTGTGCATGATCTGACTGTTTTGTTGGGACAGTAGTCGAGGTAAGGTCCAAGCTGGGTATAGAGATAAGTTTTAGTATTGGATACCAGTACTGGCGTGGCCAGTCTGGGTCAATCAGTATCATCTTTGGCTTCTCCTGTCTGACCTTTAGGAGCACCTTGGGGTGGAAAGGCATATACTGATAGATTTTTCCCGCTGAAAGATAGGGCATCCCACTTTCCATGCTTGTCTGTGATAAGTCCTTGTGCAGAATCTTTTTAGTTGGTAATTGAGAGGGGAGGCAAACAGATCTATGTCCGGGCATCCCCATTTCCTTGTTATGCTGAAGACTTGTGGATCCAGCTTCCACTTGTGAGGATCCATGAGGTTTCTGCTTAGTTCGTCTGCCTGAGTATTTTCCTTTCCTGGCAGGAATTGTGCCTGCAGATGTACTTGGTAAGTCAAAGCTGTGCCCCACAAGGTCATGGCTAGTCTGCAAAGGGGTTAAGAATGTGTACCCCCCCCTGCTTGTTTATATACCACATGACCGTGGTGTTGTCTGTCCTTATCAGTAGTTGTCCGGGATGAAGTAGGTCCTTGAAGGCTGTCAGGGCATTTTGAACAGCTAACATCTCTTTTTGATTGATATGTAGATGCATTTGGTTTGAGGACCATGGGCCCGGAATGCATCTTCCTGCCATGTGGGCTCCCCAGGTATAGTCTGATGCATCCGTTGTTAGTGTCTGCCTGGCAGGAGGTAATGTAAATGTCTGTCTCTTGTTCTCGTGACAAGCTTCTGACCACCATCGAAACTCCTGTTGCAGGCAAGGAATGAGAGTAATGACTATTTCCAGGCTGTGGCAATGTTGAGTCCAAACACTTTTCAGGTACCACTGAAGTTTCTTGATATGCAGTCTTGCATATGGAATTAGTAGGATGCAGGATGTCATGAAGCCCAAAGCCTGCAGAATTATTCTTGCAGATAACTGGGTCTTTGTTGCCAACATTTTGAAATAGGTAGTCAGTTGCCTGTTTGCCTGGCGTGAGATAAGCCATCTGGGCAGTTGTATTCAAGCCTGCACCCAGGAATATTAGCTCTTGCGAGGGTACTAGTTTTGATTTCTTTTTGTTGACTGTGTACCCTAGACATGTTAGAAGACTTTTCACAAACGCCAGATGTTGAAGAACAATGTTCTTGTTCTCTGCTTGAATGAGACAGTCGTCAAGTAAGGATATATTTGTATTCCGCTTTGTCTGCAGAATGCAATTACTGGTGCCAGGCACTTTGCAAAGACCCTGGGTGCAGTAGATAAGCCAAAGGGCAGTGCAGAGAATTGGTAATGCAATGAACCAGCCTTGAATCTTGGGTATCTTCTGCATGATTGTCTGATTGGAACATGCAGGTATGCCTCTTTTAGGTCTAAAGTCACAAGCCAAGCATTCTTGCTCAGCATGGGCAGAAGCTGCTGCAAAGTCAACATTTTGAATTTTGGAATATCCAGGAAAGTGTTCAGAATAGATAGGTCCAATATCGGCCTCCAGGCCTTGTCCTTTCTGGGTACCAAGAACAAGCGAGTAAAAATCCTTGTCCCTGCTCTTGCTTTGGTACTTGTTGAATGGCCCCCATGTCCATGAGGGATGAGACTTGTTTTTGTGCCTCTGCCCATTGATTTTTTGGCAGATCTGGCCAGCCGTTTGCCTTTGGCAGACTATGGAAATGAACTTGTAGCCTTGTGACACTGTTTAGAACCCACTTGTCCTGGGTTATGATATGCCAATTTTGAACAAAAAGTGCTAATTTTCCCCCTAAAGGTGCTGCCAGAAGTTAAGTGCTTGGTGCAGGCAGGGGGAAGGCATTGGGACTGTTTTCTGTATGATTGTGATCTATCTTCTCCAGCTTTGAAGGTAAAAGCACCCCATTGCTTGGGCCTATAAGAACCTTGCGCCTGGGATCTGCCCCCAGAGCATCGGGATCTGCCCATTTGAGGTCTGTCTGACACAGGAAAGGAACAATTTTTTTTGTAGGCAAGTTTCTACTAAACCTAGGTGGCTGTACTTGTAAAAAATCTTTGACAGTTTGCATAGATTTAGCTTTGTCTTCCATTTTCTTTAACACCTCTTCTGCCTTAATACCAAACAAAGCATCATGCTGTAAAGCTGCATCTAGTAATTTAACTTTAACATGATCAGGCAGATTTTGTTCCTTTAACCAAGCATGCCTCCTAATTACAGAACCCATAACTGCAACCCTGCAGGAGGCCTCCAAAGAATCAAAACCACATTGCAAAAATCATACAGACGCTTAATAGCACAAAACCGACAACCAGTAACGTTATGATTGGGGCCTAGGCAAAGAATACAGTAAGAATGAAAATCCTTATGAGGTATTTGTTTTCCACAAGAAATACAATTATTAACTTTTACTGACATTGGTCTGAGGCAAGAAAAAGTTTCCCCAATGGGGTACTTAGCTTTATTGAAGACTTTGAATCTGAAACTCAAACATCAGGAGTCGGCCGACCGGCACTTGCGAACTGCTTCTGCTTCGGGCACCGCACGGCAAGAAAGACTGAAGAAAATGGTGTCAGCTGCTTCTTTTATACTCCTGACAACCTGACGTCAGGGAAGACGCAACAGCAGCCGATGCAGGACCCAAGACTTTGGAATTCAGGCTGGCTGAGGGCAACCTGCCAGCAGGATTACCAAAATGTAATGACTGCAACAGTGAAACATGAAGAACATCTCCTGTTGCAGGCAGGGGATGAGAGGAATCATTGTTTCCAGACTGTGTGAATGTTGACTCCATAAACTTTTTAGGTACCATTGCAGTTTCCTCATATGCAGTCTTGCATATGGAATTAGTAGGATGCAGGATGCCATGAAGCCCAGAGCCTGCAAAATTTGTCTTGCAGAAGACTGGGTTTTTGTTGCCATCAGTTTGAAGTAGTCAGTTGCCTTTGTCTGGCGTGAGTTAAGCCATCTGGGCAGTTGTACGCAAGCTTGCACCCAGGAATGTTATCTTTTGAGAGGGTACCAGTTTTGTTTTCTTTTTGTTTACTGTGTATCCTAGGCATGCTAGAAGCCTTTTCACAAGCGCCAGGTGTCATAGAAGAGTGTCTTTGTTCTCTGCTTGAATGAGACAGTCGTCAAAGTAAGAATACATTTGAATACTTCTTTGTCTGCAAAATGCAATTACTGGTGCCAGGCACTTTGTAAAGACCCTGGGCGCAATAGATAAGCCAAAGGGCAGTGCAGAGAATTGGTAATGCATTAAGCCAGCCTTGAATCTGAGGTATCTTCTGCACGACTCTCTTATTGGGACATGCACGTATGCCTCTTAAGTCTAAAGTCACTAGCCAAGCATTCTTGCCCAGCATGGGCAGAAGCTGTTGCAAGGTGAGCATTTTGAATTTTGGAATGTCCAGGTAAGTGTTCAAAATCGATAAATCCAGTATTGGCCGCCAGGCCTTGTCCTTTCTGGGTACCAAGAACAGTCGAGTAAAAACCTTGTCCTTTTTCCTATTCTGGTACTGTCTGAATAGCCCCCATATCTGAGAGAGACGTAACCTGTTTCTGTGCCTCTGCCCATTGTTTTTTTTGGCAGGTCTGGCCAACCATTTGTCATCGGCATAGTGTGGAAATGGAATCTGTATCCCTGTGATACGATGTTCAGTACCCACCTGTCCTGGGTTATTAATTGCCAATTTTGTGCAAAAAGTGCTAATTTTTTCCTCTAAGGGTGCTGCCATCAGATAAGTGCTTGGTGTAAGGCAGAGGGAAGTCATTGGGATTGCTTTCTGTAGGTTTGTGCTTTATCTCCCCCAGATTTGGAGGTGGATGCGCCCCATTGCTTTGACCTGTATGAGTCTTGAGCCTGAGCCTGATACCTGGAAACCGTTAGGGCGTCTGGATTTGCCCCTTAGAGCTCTGACACAGGAAAGGACCAATTTTTTTGTAGGCTAGTGTCTACTGAATCTAGGCTGCACTTGTAAGAAATCTAACAGTTTGCATAGACTTAGCTTGGTCTTCCATTTTCTTTAATACCTCTTCTGCCTTAGTACCAGAGAATCATGTTGTAAAGGTGCATCTAGCAATTTAGCTTCAACATGATCAGGCAAATTTTGTTCCGTTAACCAGGCATGCCTCCTAATCACAGATCCAGGAACTGCAGCCCTGCAGGAGGCCTCTAGAGAATCAAAACCACACTGCAAAGTATGCTTTCCAACTTGTTCGGCTGCATGCAATAATTCCTGTAATTCCTTATTTGCTGCACATTCTGAAATCATCATTTTCTGTTTCAGCAATCCCATAACATGTTGTTGGTACTTAAGCATATGAAATTGACAGTTTAAGGCCCTAATTGCAAAGGTTGCAGATGTATAAACCTTTTTTCCCCACCTGCCCAGCGCCCTTGAATCTGTCGGAGGGGGTAGGGTTTCTTGCTGTTGAGGCCTTACCTCCCTTTGGACCCTGTGAAATAGTTACAGGATCTGCAGCAGGGTTTCTAAATAAAAATGTATGAGAGTCAGGGACCCCGTAATACCTGTCAGGCTTACTGGGAGGCGGAGGTAAAGAGTCAGGGGTCAGGCTTGACTCCGAAAAAACATCATCCACAATGTGTAACACAGGGGGAATGGCTAAAGGCTTGTGCTGAGGGAGGAGGAAATCCCTGAGCCTCTTTTTTGATTCTGAGAAGTCTCGACTCTCGCAGTGAAAATGCTCCCTCAAGGTATGCAAGGCTTCTCCAAATTAATAATCCTCAGGTGGAGATGCAGATGGAATAGACTCCTAAGCATCAGAATCCTCATAGGGAGGTAAAGATAATTACAGATCATAAGAGGAATCAGAAGAAATAGAAACCGGATCTGAAGATTCATAGTCAGTGTCTTGCCTATGCCTCTTACCTGGAGGGGGATGGATGTCCCTGATCAAGGTAATAAGGTCTTCAGCCATTTTGATCATCTGTTTTTTTTAGGCATAGAGGCCTGTGCACGTGGCTCAGGCGTCGTTTTTTAGTTTTTGAAGGTGTCTTTGCCTTTGGCTTTGCAGCTTTTGCCAGTTTGATGTAAAAATGTTGAGGTCAGAATACACCCTCAGAAGCCAGTGCCTGCTCAGCGGCTCCAGACCCATCAGAGGGAGATACATCCGTCGGTCCAATACCTTGAGTATCTTGCGGCATGCCGGACTCCACATGGGTGTCGTTAGAGGCTTGAGACTCGAAGGTAGCGGGTATCAGGGGCTGAGAATGCGCCTCACTAAGTACCGGCGACTGACTTAGAAGCTTCGTCAGTTTTGGATCTTGACTGCCTTTCTCTGTCCTTTTCTTTGCGTTTTTATGTACTCCGGTAGTTGGATTGCTATCTGTTGACATCTCTGGGTAGTTAAAATCTGTTTCCAAAATACCTAGATGCAAAAATATACCGACGCTTAGTAGTGCGTTGGTTAATCTAGCACAAAACCTACAGCCAGGCACGTTGTGATCAGGGCCTAGGCAAGGAATACAGTACAAGTGGAAATCCTTATGAGGTACTTGCTTCCCACAAGTAATACAATTATTAACTTTTTCTGACATCAGTAATAAGCAAAAAAAAGTTTCCCCAACAGGATATTTAGCTTTATTGAAGACTTTGGTTCTGAAACTCAAACGCAAATATTTCAGTAGTCAGCCGACCGGCACTTGCGAAATGCTTCTGCTTCGAGCACCGCGTGGCAAGAAAGACTAAAGAAAATGGTGTCGGCTGCATGTTTTATACCCCTGACGACCTGACGTCATGGAAGAGGAGACAACAACCGACGCAGGACTGAAGACTTTGGAATTCAGGCCGAATGAGGGCAACCTGCCAGCAGATAACAAAAATGTAATGACAGAAACAGTGAAACACTAAGAACTTCTACCTACTATCTCTGCTGCTTCCTTAGTCTTCAACACCAGGCAGCAAAACTGAATCACTATCACTTTTAACACTTTGTTCTCTTCCCTTAGCTAGTATGATGACAACTATATGGATATTTGAGATGACACCTGGATAAAATGAACACAGGACTTTTACCAACAGGAGCAAGGATGAAGCTCCAAACTGTTAAAGTGTCAAAAATTAAAGTCATCCTCTGGGGAAGCATTTAAATAGCATGTACATTACATTAAAGCACATGTTGGTGCACTGCACGGACACCTGCAAAGGAATTTCCCTCAAAATGCTGAATTCTGACTAATGAATAAATCCCATACTAAAGGCATAGATAACAAAGCTTTTCTATGTTACTTCAAAAGGTTTTAGTTTGAGCTGGATTCTCTCCACATCTGAGTTTTAAAAAGCTGAAGTAAACTCCAGTAACACCTACCTTTCATCTCATTTCTGCTGTTCATAGGATGTCGATGCTGTTCATTCTGCCGATTATTTCTAGGTGTTGTTTTCTCTCTCAAGCTTTCAGGTTTTACTTCTATTGGGAGAGGAACCCACCTATGCTTGTTGCCTGGCAAAAGAAAAAAACGTCAGGTTCATTTCTCAGTTTCTGTATACATGGTATTAAATGTTGTGCACAACTTACAAAATAAAGTGGCAAAGCTGATAATTTATGCATAAATTGTTTTTGGACAATCCAGTTCACTAATTCTGTCACAGCATAGGTGAATGACATAACTGCAGGTTGAAGATGATTTCTCCTAGTGATGCTTGTGATCCAGATAGCTTCATATTCAAAAAACGTCACTCAAATAATATTACATCACTGAATACAGCTGTTAAAGTACAGTTTTGTACCTACCATAAATGTAGATGTTTGAGTGTTCACACTGCTGCAGTCATCACACTTGGGTTATCCTGCCGTCTGGTGGTCCCGCACTCGGCCAGAGTTCAAAAGTCTTGGTCCGGCGTCGGTTGCTGTCGCTTCTTCCCTGACGTCAGTGCGCCAGGGGTATATAATATGCATCTGACGCCATTTTCTTCAGTTTTTCTTGCCCCAGATGCCAGGTGCCCCGAGTAGGTAGGCAATACATATTGCTAATCAAAAATAAACATATAAAATAAAAACAATACCTTCAGTTACCAGCAAATGCACCCCAAAGGTTGTATAGGATAGAAAGGTATAGATAAGTCCAGCTAGTTCAGAGGGGATGGAGGGAGGGTAACCTGGACTGCAGCAGTGTGAACACTCGAACATCTACATTTATGGTAGGTACAAAACTGTACTATGTTCATTGTGTTACACTGCTGCAGTCATCACACTTGGGTTGAATCCCAAAGCTAAGTTTGGGTGGCTGGTCTATAAAGAGTTAGGATTGGCTGAGGCCCTGCAGAACTGCAGTGGCAAATCCTGCTCTGGATTTAGAGTAAAGCGGCAGGTGATAATGATTGGTGAAGGTGTGCAGTGAACTCCAAGTTGCAGCCTCCAAAATTTCCTTGGTAGGTACTCCTCTGAGAAAGGCTGTTGAAGTGGCTGTTGCCCTGGTAGAATGAGGCCTAATGTTATTAGGGACTGACTTTCCATGCTGTGTGTAGCAGTACCGAATACAGTGTCCTATCCATTTGGATATAGTCTGCTTTGAGATAGCCTTGCCTTGTGATCCTGCAGCATATGCTGCAAACAGTTGTTCAGATTTCCTGGAAGCTTTTGTTTTGTCCAAGTAGAGGCGTAGCTGTCTGTGTATGTCCAAAGAATGCAGAAGTTTCTCCCCTTTATTTTGGGGGTTTGGATAAAAAGTTGGCAAATGGATGGTTTGGTTAAAAGCCACACTAGATACCACCTTTGGCATGAAGGTAGGGTTTGTCCTTAAAGATACCCTGTCCTGATGAAAAATTATAAAAGGTTCCACTGCCATTAATGCGCGTAGCTCAGACTCTTCGTGCTGAAGTTACTGCCAGGAGCAGAGCTGTTTTCCATGATAAAAATTTTAGATTGGCTGCATTGGTTGACTCAAAAGGTGGTAGGGTCAGTTTTTCCAAAACGAAATTGAGGTCCCAAGTTGGTGCTCTCTGGGGCGGTCTTTTTTTAGCCCCTCTGAGGTACTGCTTTAGCAAGGGATGAGAGAATAAAGGAGGATCTGTGTTGTAATGTGCAGAAATGGCAGAGGTGTGGATCTTAATTGATGAAAAGGATAGGCCTCTGTCCAGCATCTCAGTTAAGTACTGTAAAATCTGAGGAATGTTTGGAACAAGAGGGTCAAGGCTGTGAGGCTGGTTCCAGGCGCAGAATCTCTTCCATTTTTCTGAGTAAGCTTTCCTGGTGCTAGGCCTCCTGGCCTCCAAAATGACATCCATAACAGCTTTAGAGAGAGGTGTTGCCTGTTTGACTAAAGTATCTGCCAGCAGCCAGGTTTAGGGTTTTGAGCTGACCGTGCAGGATCTGATTGTTTTGTTGAGTCAGGTGGTGTGGAATTTGGGGCAAAATCCATGGTGGGCCCTGAGCCAAGTTCCTTAAGATTGGGTACCAGTGCTGGCGTGGCCAGTCTGGAGCAATCATGATCATCTGTGTTTTTTCTTGTCTGTTAGGAGTACCTTTGAAAGGAGGAGCAGTGGTGGGAAGGCATAGACTTTTAGGTTTTTCCAGCTGAACAGAAGAGCATCCACTTTCCATGCTTGTTTGTGATAAGTCCTTGTGCAGAATTTTTGTAGTTGGCAATTCAGTGGGGAGGCAAAAAGATCTATGTCTGGGCATCCCCATTTTTGTGTTATCATGCTGAAGATTTGTGGATTCAATTTCCATTCGTGAGGGTCCATGATATTTCTGCTTAGGTCGTCTGCCAGAGTATTTTTCCATCCTGGCAGGAATTATGCTTGCAGGTGAACTTGGTACGTTAGAGCTGTGTTCCACGAGGTCATGGCTTGCCTGCATAGGGGATAAGAGTGAGTGCCCCCTTGCTTGTTTATGTACCACATTACTGTGGTGTTGTCTGTCTTTAGTAATAGTTGTCCTGGATGTAGAAGATCCTTGAAAGCTGTTAGGGCATTTTGAACAGCCAACATCTCTTTTTGATTGATGTGAAGATGCATCTGGTCTGTGGTCACTTGCCCTGAATGCATTTTCCTGCCATGTGTGCTCCCCAGGCGTAATGCGAAGCATCTGTTAGAGTTTGCCTGGCTGTGGGTTGGGTAAAAGGCTGACCCTTGTTTAGGTGACATGCCTGTGCCCACCATCGAAACTCCTGTTGTAGGCAGGGAATCATTGGAATTACTGCTTCTAAACTGTGAGAGTGTTGAGTCCAAACACTTTTTAGGTACCATTGTAATTTCCTCATATGCAGTCTGGCATATGGTATTAGTAGTATGCAGGATGCCATGAATCCCAGGGCCTGCAGAATTTTTCTTGCAGGGAGATGGGACTTTTTTGCCAGAAATTGAAAATATTGAGTTAGTTGAAGTTGTTTGTCTGCCGTGAGGTAAGCCATCTGGGCCGTTGTATTCAAGCTGGCACCCAGGAATGTAATCTGTTGTGAGGGCACTAGTTTTGACTTATTTTCGTTTACTGTGTACCCTAGAGAAATTAGCAACTTTTTCTCAAACGCCAGATGCTGTAGAAGAATGTCCTTTGTCTCGACTTGAATGAGGCAGTCGTCCAGGTATGGATATATTTGAATTCCTTTTTGCCTGCAAAATGCAATTACTGGTGCCAGGCACTTTGTGAAGACCCTGGGCACAGTAGATAAGCTAAAGGGCAGTGCAGAGAATTGGTAGTGCATTGTACTAGCTTTGAATCTGAGGTATCTTCTGCAATTTTGTCCGATAGGGACATGCAGGTATGCCTCTGAGGTCCAGAGTAACAAGCCAAGCCTTCTTGCCCAGCATGGGTAGAAGCTACTGTAATGTCAACATTTTGAATTTCGGAATATCCAGGTAAGTATTCAGAATTGAAAGGTCCAGTATGGGCCTCCAGGCTTTGTCCTTTCTGGGGACCAGGAAGAGTCTTGAGTAAAATCCTTGTCCCTGTTGTGGTACTTTTTGTATAGCTCTCATGTCCATGAGGGCTGAAAATTGTTTTTGTGCCTCTGCCCATTGATTTTGTGGCAGGTCTGGCATTCCTTTTAGCTTTGGTAAAGTATGAAAGTGGAATCTGTAACCTTGACACAATATTCAGGACCCATTTGTCTTGGGTGACTGTTTGCCAGTTTTGAGAAAAAGTGTTAGTTTTCCCCCTAAGGGGGCTTCCAAAACGGACGTGCTTGGCATACACAAAGGAAAGTCATTGTGACTGTTTCCTGTAAGGTTGAGACTTGTCCTCACCTCCTTTTAGGGGTTGAGGTGCCCCACTGTTGTTGTCTGTGAGCCTTGGGGTTGAGATCTGCCTCTAGGGTGTCTGTATCTGCCTCTCTGTGGCCTGACACTGGAAAGGACTAATTCTTTGTTGGTCAATTTCTGCTAAACCAAGGTGGCTGTACCTCTAAGAAATCCTTGACTGTTTGCATAGATTTAGCTTTATCCTCCACTTTCTCTAACACCTCTTCTGCCTTAACACCAAACAAGGTATCATGCTGTAAAGGAGCATCCATTAATTTTGCCTTAACATGATCAGGTAAACTGTTCTTTTAACCAAGCATGTCTTTGAACAACAGAACCTGTAACTGCGGCTCTACAAGAGGCCTCTAAAGTATCAAAACCACATTGCAGAGTATGTTTGCCCAGCTGTTCAACTGCATGCAATAAATCCTGCATTTCTTTACAATCAGGAGCTTCTGAGCTTGCAAGCATTTTCCATTTTAACTGAGCCATTAAATATTGTTTGGACTTAAAGCATGTGAAACTGGCAATTTAAAGCTCTTACTGCTAAAGTTGTAGACGTGTATACTTTCTTCCCCCATCTATCAAAAGCTCTGGAATCTCTGTCAGAGGGTACTGGATTTTTTGCAGTGGAAGCCTTAACCCCTTTTGGACCCTGGGAAATAGTTTCTGGATCAGCAGAAGGGTTTTTGTAAAGAAACTTGAGAGTCAGGGACTCTAATACCCATCTGGCTTGACTGGAGCAGGGGGCAAAGAGTCAGGAAATAAGCTGGATTCAGAGAACACATCATCCACAATATCTAGCACAAGCGGAATAGCCAGGGGCCTGTGCTGAGGCAATAAGAGGAAATCCCTGAGCCTTTTCTTGGATTCTGAGTAATCCTGACTTTGCCAATGAAAATGCTCCCTCATGGTATGTAAAGTTTCCCCAAAAGAATAATCCTCAGGAGGAGAGGCTGAAGGGACAGATTCCTCAGCATCAGTGTCCTCATAAGGGGGTAGAGAGTATCCCTGGTCTGAAGAGGAATCAGAGCAAATGAAAACCTGATCAGAGGAGTCAGTCTGTATCCTGCCTAGGCCTTCTCTCAGAAGGGGGATGGGAACCCCTGATTAGAGTAATGAGGTCTTTGGCCATTTTAAGCATCTGTTTCTTAGGCATGGAGGATTGTCCAGGAGAATGATGTACTTGTTTCTTTGTCTTTAATGGTGTCTTTGTCTTGGCTGTTGTTTTAATGGTAAGTTGTGAAGGTCTGAAAACACCCTCAGAAGCCGAGCAATGCTCAGCGGCTCCGGACCCATCTGAGGGATTAGTTTCCGTAGGTCCAATACCTTGAGTTTCCAGAGGCCTAGATGTCTCCACGTGGGAGTCGGAAGCGGCCTGTGGCTCTGAGGTAGCGGGTGTCAGGGGCTGCGAAAGCACTTCACTGAGAACCGGCGACTGGCCTAGAAGAGGTTTTGTCGGTTTTGGACCTCGGATGCCTGTCCTTATCCTTGTCTTTGCGTTTTTTTCAGTATTGAGGTAGTCGGCTGATCCGACGGCATAGTATAATTGAACCTTCGGCCAAAGTAGTGCAAAGCAAAATCAAAACGCCTTTTTATAGTGCGTTTGTAAAATCTAGCACAAAACCGACTAGTGACGTCGTGATCAGGGCCTAGGCATGGAATACAGTAAGAGTGTAAGTCCTTATGAGGTATTTGCTTCCCCCAAGAAATACAATTATTAACTTTTTCTGACATCGGTCTGAGGCAAGAAAAAAGGTTTCCCCAACGGGGTACTTCGCTTTACTGAAGACTTCGGATCTGAAATTCGACTTCGAAAATCTCAGGAGTCGGCCGACCAGCACTTACGAACTGCTTCTGCTTCGGGCACCGTGCGGAAAGAAAGACGGAAGAAAATGGCGTCGGATGCATATTGTATACCCCTGACGCACTGACGTCAGGGAAGAAGCGACAGCAACCAACGCTGGACCAAGACTTTGGAACTCTGGCTGACCACGGGGCCCACCAGATGGCAGGATAACCCAAGTGTGATGACTGCAGCACTGTAACATGATGAACATCTTCTGTTACCTACAGACTAACTGTTCTGTTACCAGCCAATCAGCTAAAAGCTTTACTATTCCAGCAGAAAACAAAGCACAGAGGAGAGTAAGAAGCAATTTCAGAAAGCAAAAATGGCAAGCAATTGGCTCTATGACATTCAGTGTAACATTAGGCCTCTTGATGCCTTTCTGGCTGCCCAGTTCTACCACCCCACATAACTATCCCTTACGACAAAGGGACAATGCTAGGCAAGTGCAGCTACCATCCTGGCTAATAAAGTAACACAATTTTACCTACCTGAAGCTTTGCCCTCGCTGTTAAGGAATATAAAGGTGCAGGGGGTTGCGATCCTCCCTAAGCATATACTAATTCTTTCTTGAATTCTTACAGAACCTTTTTGCATAGCCATTTCTAGGAGACCTGAACCTGTAGTTCTATGTCCCTCACCTACTCTGTGGAAGAAGCAGGCTGTTCACCATGTTAATCCTACCCTTTACTAACTATCCACCCTGTCCTAAGCCACTGATCAAACCCAGATCACAAGCAGTGCAGAGACAACAGCTATATATGCCCCAACAGAAAAATGTTTTGTACTATATATGTGAGAGACAAAATAAAAACATGGAAAAGAAAACTGCAAAGTCAGACTACAGGATAAAATAGAACTCCTTCCCTTACCTCTATCCACACAAGTACAATAAACAGTAAACAGCAAAAGACTGGAGAAATTAGAGGGAAATTAGAGAAAGGTCATGCAGCAGAGGTATGAAATATCAAAACAGAAGGCCACAATGTATAACAACCCAAAGTAGTAAACACTACACAACAGAATTGAAGTCGAATTAGAGAAACATGCTTCAGCATGAAAAGCCCAGACGCTGCCAGAAAAACAAGTGCATTTTGTCCAAAGACATTTTATTCAGTGGAGCATTACAACCCAATACAGTCAAGCTTCAAGAATGAGCCAAAACACATTTAGTGAAGAGACGATGGGCTGTCCATCTCCCTAATTAGCCATGTGCAATTTTGTTGTCAAGGTTGAATGAAGCATTTGTCATTGTGAACAAATAAAGCACAAAATCATATAGAAAAAAAAAAGGAAAATATAAACAGAAATGGCAAAGTTTCAATTAATAATTTAACTTAAGAGTACCTAAACCTAGTGGAATGAGGCCTAATCCCAGCTGGAATCTCCTTGCCATGATGGGAATAACAAATGCAAACTGCAGTACTCAGCTTAGAATGTATACATGCAAGTGCAGATATGTATTTAACGCTAGCAATCTGGCATCCAGGGATATTATTAGGACCCAAAGACATAGTATTTCTGGCTCAAAAGAGAGCAGTTATGACTTGGTCCCATGGGAATCCTGGGAAGGAGATGGTATTCAGGAATCTGCAGAATTTCTATGAAAGTAACTGATGTGAAATTATTGCCAAATGTATCGCCTGGTACACTGGCAATATCCTTTGGGTCAGAGTTAAGTACAGTCATTGTGGATTAGTTCAGAGCATTGTCAAGTGTTATTTCTTGGTTTCCTCACATACTTGAATTTATAATTATCCTTGGTTTCTGTTTACATTTTTAGTTCATCTCTGGCTCTAATACTCCAAACAGCAACTTTTATTATTTCAGCACTGATTTTCTGGGAAACACTGAAGTGGGCTAACTCCAATCAGACATTTATTATAAAGTCTTGTGCTCATCAGGTGGCATGGAGCATGATCTTTAGTAGTCTATGAAGTTTAAGCTTTGTTTGGAGTGACTGGCATTTAAGCTCTGCTTGATGGTTACAGGGAATCTGTTTGGAAACAAGGTCTCAAAGAAATACAGACTCCCCTGCAACTAAACACGAGTTTAAAAAATGGGACATGCAGAAGCCTGGTACAGAGGGAGTGTAAACTTTGCAATGAAACCACATCTCTGTTACTCCATAAATATAGATGCATTCAAGCTGCAGGAATGTCTCAAAATCAGCCAGCTTATTATTTAGACTAGTAGAATATCCCAGACACCATCAGGACTGGAATCCAGTGAAGTGCTTTAGCTATACCAGGATGCCCAGATAATGGAGACTTTGCCTAAAAAAAGGCACTATGGGGTACCAAAGGCTTTTTACATTACACAGAAACCATGAGATGAAAGCACCACACCATCTCTTGACAGCCAAGAAAGACTGGCAAGAATCTAATCCCCAAGTGACACATACTGGGTCTCTCCCTAAAACACCACTAGATATTCAGCAAAAACTGTTAGTCATTTTCTTTGCTTCAGGACATTTTGGGTGATGGAAGAACTGTATTCAGGATTAGATTCATACTTGTATTGGACACATGCTTAGCAAGCTTCATCTCGACTCTCTGTATGTCCCCCTGGGTTGAATGTCTCAAATCATTAACACTCACAAGGCCACTACCAAGCCATAATCATATTTGTTCACAGTGAGGGATTTTAGAGGTCTCAAAACATTGCAGAGCCTAGTACTGGAAAGATAAGTGTGTCACCATATTCTTATCCTGAGTGGTAACAGCAGGATCTGTGTAAAGGAATCACCAATTACTGTGCTCTTCCCACTTGTATGTGCAGACTTCAAGGAAGCAGATGCTTTACAGTGTCTAAGTGACTGCATATTATGCATACTGGATAACAGCTGTGGGGTTATGACAGGTTTAAGGTTGAGGCTTAGGTTTGTTTGCCCTGATTTCCAAAGTAGCAGTGTAACTGTTAGTACAAAGGACTAAACCCTTGAGCTAGGAATAAACTGCTTCCTGTGATCCAAGTACAGGATTTGATTTCTTCCACTTTCACTTGTCTGTGTAAGCAAACCACTTAGACAGAGCTTCCAGGCTGCCCGCGAAAACAGATAATTGTGACAAGGGGGCTTACCTGGAAAAACAAGTAAAATAAAAAGTACCACCCAGGTGGTAAACCAATGTGCTGATTGCATACGATCACAGGTATATAAAAACTAAACACTTCTACAGTGGTGAAGTAGAATACAGGCTGCTGATGACTTATAATGAGAAGTTATGTACCTACCATAACGTTCCATGTTAGTTGTCTTCTCTCGCCTTCTTTCTTGCTGGATGGGTTCGGAGCCGAACCTCGGCTCCGACTCGGCCTATACTAAAGCTCGAGAGCTAAATTTTACCGGCTCGAGGCAACCCTATATCCCATGATGCTAGGTGGTAACTACCCAGATCTCGTTTGGTAGCTAAGAAACAATAGCCAATTCAGTCTCCCCTCTGAGGTGTAGGAGGAGAAAGAAGAACTCCCCAAATATCACTACCTGAAGCTGTATCTACCCCAGGACCAACTCTCTGAGCTAGGAATAGTGCAAGATAAGGTCCCCTGGAAGAAGGGGAAAAACCTCTCGGTCTGTCCAGGCTAAGGGGGGGGTGGGGGGGGTGGGCGGGTCGCAAGAAAGAAGGTGAGAGAAGACAACTAACATGGAACGTTATGGTAGGTACATTACTTCTCAATGTTAAGTTGTCAATTTCGCCTTCATTCTTGCTGGGTGGGACAGCGTCCCTAGCACCTTCATCCTGGGTGGCTCATTGGAACAGACTCTTGAGAACGGTGGAACCAAAATTTGCCCTGTTTATGGAGGCCATGCCTAATTTATAATGTGTAACGAAAGTATGAGTAGAGGCCCATGTGGCAGCCGCACAGATAGTGTATATTGATAATCTAGCTTGAAAGGCAGTAGATGTAACCAATGCTCTGGTTGAATGGGCTCTTGGCCTAGAAGGCAATTCTTTACCTCTGAGTTGATAAATACAGGTAATCACAGAAGACAGCCACCTAGACAGGGTTACATTAGATACCGGAATACCTTTTTTACTTTCAGCATAAGATAAAAAGAGTTCATCAGATTTCCTGAATTGTTTAGTTCTGTCCAGATAGGAGCGGAGCTGACGATGAACGTCCAGACAATGTAGTTTCTGCTCCACCCTGTTTGAATACTTAGGAAAGAAAACTGGAAGATCAATAGATTGATTTAAATTTGTCTGAGAAGCCACCTTGGGTAAAAAAAGACGGATTAGTTCTTAGAGAAACCCTGTCTTTGTGGAACACTAAATAAGGAGGGCGAATGCAGAGGGCATGAAGTTCAGATACTTTGCTAGCAGACGTAATGGTGACTAGGAATGGTGTCTTCCATGAAAGTAACTTCAAGGAACAGGAGGCCGCAGGTTCAAAAGGAGGGAGAATCAAGGAAGCTAAAACTAAGTTTAAATCCCACTGTGGTGGGGGGTCTTTGATTGGAGGCCTGAGTAAAAAAGATACCTCTGAGGAATGTCTTGCCAAAGCTTATGGGACATGATGTTGGAGTCCGATAAGCCTATGTGAAAACTTGAGATGGCTGCTAGCTGAACTTTTACTGTGGAGGAAGAAGATCCTGAGTGAAAGATTTCGGCTAGGAAATCCAAGACAGCGTGTATTGGAGCAGTGAAGGGACCTATGTTCCTAGTCTTTGCCCAAAATGAAAAACGTTGCCATTTACTAGCATAGATCCTTCTGGTGGAAGACTTAAGGGAAGCTACGATAATATCCCGGACAGAATTTGAAATCATTGGAAGCCTGGCTAGGGACGGAAGTGGAGCAACCAAGCTGTGAGGTTGAGAGATTGGAGGTATTGGTGCAGCTGCCCTGATTGATGAGCCAAAAGATCTGGCATTGGATCCAGATGCCAAGGCTGCTCCAAAAGATAGCGATGCTTATCAGAAGGGGCTGTTATAAATTTAGAAGGCCTCCGTAGGGTGGGTTCCATCGAGTCAGGGGCCGTCCACGCCTTCCGTGCCACCACTTCCATAAGGGGATCGAAGGGCGGAGACACCCAGGAGGGGGAGGGTCGAGAACTAAAAGCCTCCAGATAAACCGACTCGTCCTCGGAAGGATTAAGGGAAGACCAGTTCCCCCTCCGTTTAAGGATTTCAAGGATGTCAGAGAAGGAGACCTCCTCAGAGGGGGACCTTGGGGATCCTTCCGACTCATCCAAGTTGGTATCAGATGTGACGGACTCAGGGGAGCTTCCTCTTACATGTCCTCTTATGCGGGGGTTCACCTAACGGATCAGGGGAACCTCGGAAGAGGAGGATATTCCCAATGGGGAAACCTGAGGCATTGGATCTCGATGGCCAGGGGCGAGAGAGTGGGAAGAGACATCAGCAGGCACTACAGTGGGAGGAGCTGATGGAGCTGACCGTAGAGCAGGCACTGGGGCCAGTACGCTCCTCATGAACCCGAAGGCGCCCGTCAGGCAGGCTAGAGAGCTCCCGCTCCGAAGAGCTAGGATCCCCAGTCGGCACCGACAGGGATGGCTCCGAAGCCGATGTCTGGGCGGAACTCACCAACGTCGACGCTCAGAGAGGGAGAATGGGGTCGGACAAGGGTCCGATGCCATTCGCCCCCTCGGAGCCGGTGAGAGAGTCCAAGCGCCCGGATCCCTCCAAGGATGGCACCATGGACGAGATCGGAGCAGACGACGGAGCCGAAGGGGAGGTATCGGTTCCGACGTCAAAACAGTCACGGCTCCGAGGAGCTCTGGCTCCGAACACTGGGGTAGAGTCAAAGGAGGAATAGTATGTTGTATGGACGTAGCCGCTGTCTGATGAGACGGGCTGTGAAGCATTTGGGCCAGTGCCTGAGACTTTAATAGTCTACTTACCACCCTCTCAAGGTCATGATCGGAAAGCCTGGAAGACAGAGAGGAATGGCTCCGATGGCTCTGCTCAGAGTAATGGTGACATCGGAGCCAAATGGATAGACTCCAGAGATGGAGATCTGGACCTCTTGTGTGTGGAGGGCATCAGGGTTGATGGAGCAGTAGACACGTCGGCTCCAACGAGAGCAGACTTTGAAGACAGAGTCTTAGAGGTATCGGCTCCAGCTGGAGCCGATGCAGGTAGCTGCGATACAGAAGTATCGGCTCCAGCCAGAGCCGATAATGTCGCAGAAGATGAGCCACCATCCGAAGGCTTAGAACTCGGAGCCGATGGTTTAGGTGGCTTCGAAGGCTTCCCCGGCACGGACTTAGCCGGGGCACCTTCGGGCTTTAATAAGCCCCTTAGTATCAATTTATTCCTGTGCTCCTGCAGGACTCTTGGGCTGAATGCATGGCACACTGAGAAAAGAGTACTGCAGGGGTCCCAGGCAATAAACACAAGTGTGACCGTCTGTCAGAGACATCTTCTGACAGCACAAGTCACACTTCTTGAAGCTTGAGACCTTTGTCTTCTTCGACATATTGTTGTCGAAAGGAAAAACAACAAAAATAGAAGAAAACACACACACACTCCAACAAATAGGGGTACAGGGATACTGAGGGAACACACACACACAGAGTTAAGGATCCCTGTGAGGGAATTAAGAATAAAACGGAAGGGCCTAAGGCCTAACCTAGGGCGGGGAGTATGACAGAGATAAAAAAATAGGGACTAAACTTTTAAATTAACCAAAAACTAGCCTATTAAAGATTAAATTAGTATTCTAGGGGAAAAACTAAGGAGAAGACCAAGATTTTAGTGAAAAAATAGTCACTAACCTGTGAGCCGGTAAAAAGCACCTCGCTAGCGTAAGTGGCAAACGAGATCTGGGTAGTTACCGCCTAGCATCATGGGATATAGGGTTGCCTCGAGCCGGTAAAATTAGCTCTCGAGCTTTAGTATAGGCCGAGTCGGAGCCAAGGTTCGGCTCCGAACCCATCCAGCAAGAATGAAGGCGAGACTGACAACTTAACATCTTAGTTTATCCAACTATCAGAAGAATGGCAAATCAGGTGGGCCAATGATAAATATAGCTTAAAAATGCATTTTAAGTAACTTATTAGCAGTTACTACCATACTTGCATTTCCCTTTTTGATGTACACTTCAGCAGTTCCTGATCCACAAAATACAGCTCAACAATACTAATTTTGTCAAACAGGTGAGGTTAACCTTCAGCTATCTCTGCATCAAACCCATCAAATTTACTGAAGCTAGCACATTTGACATCCTTTGGATGTGCACTGCTACCAGAAAACAATGGGAAGCTATTGCCCACTGCCACACTATTATGGCTTCACAGCTAAGTGGATATGATAGCGTTTCCCCTTGTTCGATGATATACCAGATCATTGCTTGTAGTCTGTATGAATGGAAATCACACTTCTGGGGAGGAGGTCTTGAAAGGTCTGAACACTAGTGGTACCATTCTCCACTCCAAGACACTGATGTGATGTTTGACCTTTAAAGGTGATCAAGCACCTTGAACAGACTTCCCCACAAAATGCCATCCCCAATTCATAATGGAATCAATGGTTATTGTGGTTCAGAGAACTGAGCAAATAGGTCTTCCCATCCATTAGTGACAGGGAGGTTATCCACCATTTGATAAAATCTCTGCAAAACTTGAGAGACACAAATTTTAGCACGGGGGGGAAGACTGAGACCACTGACTGACTCCAGCACAAGACTCTTAGTATTTCACCAGAGGATCTATTGTGATGGCAGATGCTATCAACCCTAACAGACAAAAAGTTAGCCTTGTCCGAGGAAGAGAATGCTGAATTATCTGAGTGGCCACTACTCGTAAGGACAGCACACTCTGGTATCTGGAAGTTTGACAGTTTGAACAGCTGTGTTGATGTGATCTCTATAAACTCTATTTGTTGCATGGGAGACAGTTGGCTTTTTCACTGATTTACTGTGATCCACAGTAGGTCACTGACGTGGAGTAGTAGTTCCTGTTGTACCAGTAGATCTCTGAAAGTAGCAGTAAGGAGCCAATCATCTAGGTACAGGATTACCTGGATCCCTTGCAGTTGAAGATGAGCTGCTACCACTGCCATAACGTTCATAACCACCTGAGGACTGTGGCAAGTTCAAAAATGGAGGAATCTCATAGACCGTGCCTGAATCTTTATGCAAGAGAAGAGTCCTGGCACTGCATAGAGCACATCCAATCATCCCTCCTCAACAGAGGTAATATGGACTATGTGACCATATGAAACTCTGTCTCACAAACTGAGATGGATTAGTTGACCTAAAAGAATAGTTGTGCAAAATCTTACCACAACCACAGATGTCCTTCTCTTTCATGTTGCAGTATTCTTACTGTGGGATTCTCCAACTCGGGCGACCCGAATGTCGGCTCCTATGCAAAAGCTTAAGCCTGGTTGCTATTGGTGCATGGGACGTCACACGCAGGGCCATAAACCAGGTGCCTTAAATGTAACGTCTGCACGTACAGACCTCAGAAAGTACAGTTTTGTACCTACCATAAATGTAGATGTCTGATAGGTATGCATCTGCAGTCATCACATATGGGTTGTCCTGCCTCAGGCAGCCCTTCGGTCGGCCGGATTCCAAAGTCTGGGTCTGGCCTCGGCTGATGTCGCACTTTCCCCGACGTCAGAGCGTCTGGGGTATGAAAGCATCAGCCAACGCCATCTTCCTCAGTTTTTCTTGCCCCAGATGCCAGATGCCCTCTAGGAAGGCTAAATTTGGAAAAATGCAATAAAATTCCAAACATTTGCAAAAATATATATACATGTATATACAAACAAATACACCATAATAGATTCCCCCAGCTAGCTAATAGAGGGGTAAGCACCCTAGGAATACCACAGAGGGGAAGGAGGGAGGGTAAACCTGACTGCAGATGCATACCTATCGGACATCTACATTTATGGTAGGTACAAAACTGTACTATGTCCTTCAAGGATGCATCTGCAGTCATCACATATGGGTAGAATACCATAGCCAATCTGGGGTGGAGGTACTAAGTAAAGGATGGTGTAGTTAAGATACCCTGCAGGACTGCCGTAGCAAAACCTGCTCTGGATCTGGAGTATAAAGGTAAATTGTAATGTTTGGCAAATGTATGCACGGAGCTCCATGTAGCAGCTTCTAAAATGTCTTTGGTAGCCACCCCTCTTAGGAAGGCTGTGGTGGTGGCTGTGGCTCTCGTGGAATGAGGTCTAATGTTAGCTGGCACAGTTTTTCCATGAAAGGAGTAACAAAAATGAATGCAATTTCCTATCCATTTTGAAATTGTCTGTTTGGAAATTGCTTTTCCTTGTACCCCAGCAGCATATGCTACAAACTGGTCAGTCTTTCTGTAACTTTTAGTTCTGTCCAAGTAGTAGCGCAGTTGTCTGCGTATGTCCAGGGTGTGCAGAAGTCTCTCCCCTTTATTTTGTGGTTGTGGGAAGAATGTAGGCAAGTAAATAGCTTGGTTCAACGATACCCTGGATACCATCTTTGGCATGAAAGTAGGATTGGTCCTCAAAGAAACTCTGTCCTGATGAAAGATAAGAAATGGCTGCACTGCCATTAAAGCTTGTAGCTCAGATACTCTTCTTGCTGAGATTATGGCCAGAAGGGAGGCAGTTTTCCAAGACAAAAACTGTAGATCTGCCGATGCTGCTGGTTCAAAGGGAGGAACTGTTAGTTTTTCCAACACGAAATTCAGGTCCCAAGTAGGTAGAGGTGGTTTCCTTGGTGGATTAATGTTTTTGATTCCTCTTAGAAACCGTCTTAGGAGAGGATGAGAGAAGACAGGTGGATTAACATTGTATTCTGCTGAGATCGCTGAGGCATGTATCTTAATGGAAGAGTAAGACAGGCCATTGTGGGACAATTCTGCCAAATATTCCAGTATATGTGCCATGTTCATCACAGTCACATCTAGGCCCTTTGCTGTGTTCCAGGTGTGAAATATTTTCCATTTTGCTGAATATGCCTTCCTTGTGGAAGGGCAGCGAGCTTCCATAATAATATCCTTCACTCTCTGGGATAGGTTATCCTGAGGAGGAGTCATGGTATTCTCCAGGCAGTTAGCTGCAAGGTTTTCAGGTTGGGGTGCAGAGTCCTGAAATTGTGCTGCATCAGTAGAAGTGGGCATAGGGGGAGAGGCCATGGTTTCGTCTGTGACATGCTCTTTAACAGTGGGTACCAGTGCTGTCTTGGCCAGTTTGGAGCTATCAGAATTACTCTGGGCTGCTCTGTCCTGATCTTCAGTAGGACCTTGGTCATTAATGGGAGAGGTGGGAAAGCATACACTGTTAGAGCTTTCCAGCTGAAAGAGAGAGCGTCCACTTTCCATGCTTGTGGGTGGTATGTCCTTGAGCAGAATTTCTTCAGTTGATTGAGGGGGGAAGCGAACAGATCTATTTCCGGCCTTCCCCATGATTGTGTGATGAGTAAGAAGAGGTCTGGGTGCAACATCCATTCGTGTGCATCCATGGTAGTTCTGCTTAAGCTGTCTGCCAGTGTATTGTCCTTCCCATGCACGAACTGGGACTGTAGCTGTATGCTGAGTTTCAAAGCAAGTTCCCATAGATTCATTGTCAGTCTGCAAAGAGGGTAGGAATGGGTGCCTCCTTGCTTGTTTATGTACCACATAACTGTGGTGTTGTCTGTCCTTATGAGCAGGTGGCCTTGCTGAAGGAAAGGTTTGAAGGCCTCGATTGCGTGTATCACTGCCAGCATTTCCTTTTGGTTTATGTGCATGCGCAGCTCTCTTTGTGACCATAGCCCTTGGATACATCTGCCCTCCATGTGTGCTCCCCAACCTTGGTCTGAAGCGTCCGTGGTGATGTTTTGGTTGGCTCTTGGCTTGCTGAAGGGCAACCCGCTGTTCGACTGGCAGGCTTGAGCCCACCACAGAAATTCCTTTTGAAGGCAAGGAATGAGTGGGATCAGAGTTTCTAAGATGTGACTGTGCTGTGTCCATAAACTTCTTAGGTACCATTGTAATTTTCTCATATGCAGTCTTGCTTGCGGAATCAGAAGAATGCAAGATGCCATGTAACCCAGGGCCTGCAGGATTTTCCTTGCAGTCAGCTGAGTTTATCTTGTCAGATTCTGGAAGTAAACTGGTAGTTTTTGTTTTTCTTCTGTGAGAAAGGCCATTTGGGTGGTCGTGTCTAGATCCGCACCCAGAAAAGTTATTCTTTGGGATGGAACCAGTCTTGATTTGTGGATGTTGACTGTATATCCCAAGGCCTGTAACAGGTGGATGGCATAGTCCAAGTCCTTTAACAAAGTTTGCTTGCTGTCCGCTTGTATTAGGCAGTCGTCCAGATATGGGTAAATTTGAATCCCCTGAAGTCTGCAGTGTGCAATTACTGATGCCAGGCATTTCGTGAATACCCTGGGTGCAGTAGATAAGCCAAAGCATAATGCTGAGAATTGATAATGCTCTGACCCTGCAAGAAATCTGAGGTGTCTTCTGCAGCTTTGTCGAATAGGGACATGCAGGTATGCCTCCTTGAGGTCTAGAGTCACCAGCCAAGACCCCTTGCCCAGCATGGGAAGGAGTTGCTGTAGAGTCAGCAGTTTGAATTTTGGCACAATGAGGTAAGTATTCAGTGCGGACAAGTCGAGAATAGGCCTCCATTGATTTTCTTTTCTTGGAACAAGGAATAATCTGGAGTAAAATCCCTGGCCTTGTTCTGAAAGAGGTACCTTTTCTATGGCTTTCATTTACAGTAAGTTGGTAATTTGCTTCAAAGCCTCTGCCCTCTGATTTGGTGGCAGGTCTGGCATGCCTTTTCTTTTTGGCAATGAGTGGAAATGGAACCTGTATCCTTTGTCTATTATTTGCAGTGTCCATGTGTCCCTTGTAATGCTGTGCCAATTTTTTGAGATCGGTCTGAGTCCGGAAAGGACCAATTCTTAGTAGGCCAATTTCTGCTGAATCTCGGTGGTTGGACTTGCAGAAAGTCTTTAACTGTTTGCACAGATTTTGCCTTTTCTTCAAATTTCTTTAAAACCTCTTGAGCCGTGGAACCAAATAATTTTTGCTTTTCCATAGGAGCATCCAAAAGCTTAGCTTTAACATGGCCTGGCAGAGATTGTTCCTTCAGCCAGGCATGCCTACGTATAACTGCACCTGTCATAGCTGATCTACATGAAGCTTCCAATGCATCATAACCACACTGCAAGAAATGGTTACTAACCTGCTGGAGTTATGCACCAGATCCTGAAGGGATTTGCGATCAAGGGGTTCAGAAGAGGACAGTTTCTTATGCAATTCATCTAGTAAATACTCTTGATACTGTATCATATGAAATTGACAATTTAATGCCCTCATGGAAAGAGTTGCAGAAGTATACACTTTCTTACCCCATCTCTCTCTAATGCTCTGGACTCCCTTTCAGAAGGTAGAGGATTTTTAGCAGTGGCAGCTGCAACCCCTTTTGGGCCCTGGGAAATAGTTTCTGGATCAGTAGAGTGGGCCTTGTACAGGTGTAAATGTGAGTCCGGGACCCTGTAGTACCCATCAGGTTTGGCAGGAGCCGGAGGGAGAGAGTCAGGGGCAGTACTAGCATCAGAGTACACATCATCAATGACATTCAAAACAGGAGGTATAGCTAAGGGCCTATGCTGAGGTAAATGTAAAAAGGTCCTTAATCTCTTTCTGGAATCAGAGAATTCCTGACCCTGCCATTGAAAATGTTCTCTCATAGAGTGTAATGTCTCTCCAAAGGAAAACTCTTCAGGAGGGGAGGCCGAGGGAATAGATTCTTCAGCATCAGAATCCTCGTAGGCCGAATAAGCATCCTCCTGGTGGTCTGATAGAGCAGAGCCAACCGTGGACTCATCTGAGGACTGGGGATCAGAGGGCTCAACCCTGGGCCTTTTGTCTGGAGGTGGTTGAGAGCCCCTGTCCGGATGAGGTTGGGAACCTCTAATTAATGAGATCAGATCCTCTGCTAGGGTAAGAATCTGAGAGCTAGTAAAAGGTCTCAGAGGAAACCTTGGGAGGCAAAGCCTTAGTAAGTTTAGCAGCCTTAGCCCTAGAGAAAGCCTTAATGGACATGGAAGCAGGGGGTCTGGCTGCACCACGTGCAGGAGTAGACTTATCTAAAGGAATGGTGTCGGAAGGTTCCTGGACACCGGTTTCAGTAGGTAATTCAATGACCGACTCGGCCGGGGCCTCCAGGGCCGAGGTAGTCGGTTGTGTGGTTTCGGTAATAGGAAGTACCAAGGACTCTATTTCAGCCGAGACAGACACTCGCGGTAGGCCCGACCGAGGTTTCAGCCGAGTGTCAGTCCTTGTCCTTCCGTTTTTTAACTAAATGCGAAGTCGGAGTCTCCGACGGCATCTTATAAGCAAAACTAGCCCCAAAAAACTCCTCTGCAAACTCCGACCGACGTCTAAGAGTTCATCGGTTGAAGGAAGCACAGGCTGAACAGGCCGAGACGTCATGGTCTGGGCTTAGGCAGGGGAGGCAGTAAGAGTGGAAATCCTTATGAGGTATTTGTTTCCCACAAATCAAACAATTATTAACTTTATCTGACATCGGCTGAGGCAAGAAAGAGTCCCCAACGGGGTACTTAGCTTTTTCGAAGTCTTCGGTAGCTGAATCACAGGAGCTGGCCGACCGGCACTTGCGAACTGCTTCTGGCACCACGCAGCAAGAAAGACTGAGGAAGATGGCGTCGGCTGATGCTTTTATACCCCAGACGCTCTGACGTCGAAAGTGCGACATCAGCCGAGGCCAGACCCAGACTTTGGAATCCGGCCGACCGAAGGGCTGCCTAAGGCAGGACAACCCATATGTGATGACTGCAGATGCATCCTTGAAGGACATCTATTCTGCCGCAGTTGAACATCAGACCAATCACATCAGTCCTCTACTATCAAGACGTCTAAAGTTAAGTACCCCATTGGGAAATTCTCAACATTTACCGCTTGAGCTTGGTTTGCTTGTTTGTTCTTAGCCGATGTCCGCTAAGAAGGGTAAATGCCGATGCAGCTGTTAAATTCTGCACAAGGATACCCATGACCATTGCATATTCTGTTTAGGCTGGGAACATGACCATACCTTCTGCGCCATTTGCCAATCCTTCGTCCCTAAAAACGCTTAGAAGCCATGTAGCTGCCCTTAATCTAAATTTGGAAAATCAGAGGCTTAAAAAGTTAGCACTTAGGATGGATCCTGAATCAGCCGCCCAGGTGGAACCACCACAAAAAAAGGCCAAACTTTCACAGCTTACCACCTATGCCCCTCCGGACGCCCTGCCAACTGCAGATATAGGGGTTGAGGGACAACCACTAGAGCCATCTACTTCGTTGGCTCCTCTTGAGGAAGTCGCTTCTGAAGTACCAACCGGCACATCCGAGGAGGTTACTCAGTCGTCTGTTTCTACCAAAGTTGAGGGGGAACCAGGCTCCATAGGATGCCCCTTTCGGATACAGCAACCTGAATCCTCTTCCTTAGCGCTGATCCCTCAAAGTACACTTTCTCCCAAAACTACCCCTTTAAAAAGAAAGGATAAAAGCAAACAGGGTTCTCCCTCTTCTGAAGGACTACCTGACTGGCAATCTTTTGCACAGTCAATGATGCAGGCCTTCATGGCCCTTGGCCTACTCACCCTCCACTATCCCAGTGCTTAGCCCAAAACCTGCCTCAGCTACTTCTATTCCCCCTACCATTTCAAAGGAAGAGGGGGAAGTTTTTTCTTCATCAGATGAAGCTATTTCTTACTCATCACAAATAGCTTATTCCCTTAAATACTATTCCCCAAGTGAGGAATCCATAGAAGGGGACTCTCTTCAAAAAGCCATCACTTTTGGAGAGACCATTACTAAAATGAAAGAATATTTCAAATGGGATACTTCCCAAATGACAAATTCAAAAAAGATATTTTCAGCTGCTGCAAGTTGAATCTCCTTCACCATCCCCTCAGTTATACCTGCATACCTAGATGCATTTACATCAGCATCTAAAAATCCTGACTCTCGGCCACCGGCTCCCAAGAGATCCGATTATTTCTATAAGATGCCCGATTACCACAAATTTGTGGAACTCCCCTTGGCAGACCCTGCAGTGATAACTGTGGCCCCTGACAAGCAGTCAAGACTGATCCCATCCTCATCACTTCTGCCTAATGACAAGGACAGCAAGAATATGGACAGGCTGGGCAAGAAGGTTTATACCTCTTCCACCCTAGCCTTCAGAGCAATTAACTACCAAACCCATATGATTAAATATACCTTGGACCAAGCATCTACACTTCTATCCTCCCTGCTGGAGCAGGGGATCCGTTGGATGACTCTTACAATAACTTTGAAACCTCTGCTGCTGCAGATTTCAACTGACCGGGTGGAACATCAGGAATCTAGCTTTTTTTTTTTTTTTTTTTGCAGAATACAAAAAAAAGGAATGGTATAGCCTCTGATTATCTTCAGCACCCAGGAATGTGATGTAATGTTTTGCCAAGCTTGTGAGTGTAAAGATAAGCACCCCCAAATGTCTTCACAGTGCGGCAGCTGGGAAGCCCTTCAGGAGCACTGATAGGGTCTCTTAGTGAAAAGGACCGTGAAAAATGAAACTGATGTACTTACTGTAATAACAGATCTGTGCTGTTTCCATCCTTCCTCAAAGTGTGGGTTTTGGCTCAGACATAGGATCAAGCTGTGGCTGCTCACAAATGTTTAGATTAGGTACTCAGGCTCCTCTCCTTACCCATAAGCCCTGCATACAGAACAAGCTACCTCAGATCAAGTTTGCATGCAATAAGTTAGAAAGGAACAAGAATAATAAAAAGTTTGCTAGAAGGAAGCCAACTGACAAACTAGGTAGACAATTAGAAAGAAATTCCAAGGAGCCGAGGCCTCCAGATGTGACCAAGAAAAAAAGGGAAGGCAACAAAAATATGGCAAGTAGGATGGGGGTGGGTAGTTCATGGATGGAAATGGACAACACAGACCTACCATTATGGCAAGTACATAACTTTCATATCTGATGTTGCCTTTTCCACCTGTTCCTCAAAGTTTTGGACAGAGGCCCCATTGCTGGTCTTGAAGAATATTTTGGAGCACAGCCGAACTGAAGGAGACTGTTGATCTGGACTGTATGTCCAATTTGTAATGTGAAAAGAAAGTAAGAACCTTGGACAAGGCAGCCACAGCACAGATGTCAATCATCTTTCCTGAGAAAAAGACCGTAGATGCAGCTACCGACCTCGTGGAAAAAGCTGTCTGTATTTAGGGAAGTGACCATCCTATTTTCACATAACTAAGATATGCACCAAGAGGGTGATTTTGGACACTTGTTTACCCAGCTTAGCAACTGAAAATGAGAAACAATTTGGCAGACTTTCTAAAAGGGTTTGTCTGATGCAAGTAAAATGTAATTAAAAATGAATGTCTAGAAAATGCAGTGCATATTCACCTTAGTTACAAACATCTGGGAAGAACACTAGAAGATTTAAGGACTGGCTAACAGACAAATCAAAAGCCACCTTAAGAAAACAAGGACTGGTCTTCAGTGTCACTATGTCCTTATCAAAACTCAGAGAGGTTTCAGACCAAGCAAGTTCAGTTTCCTGGCAGAAGTGACAGCAATCAGAAATAGGGTTTTCCATGACACGTACTTTAAACTTTGGCAGCAGGTTTTTGAAAGGTGAGGTTCTTACAGCAAAACAGTAACTCCCCATGGAGGATGCAAAGAAAGGTACTCTGACAAAAGCCTTAGTTTCAGAGAAGCTATGGATGCATGACTTTCACAAAATGAAGATAGACCTAACTACACCTTGATGGCTGAATAGTTAGTGCCATTCTAAAAGAGATGGGGAGAAAATCAAAAATAGGAGCTAAAAAAATGTTCAATGTTATTTTCAGATGCCCAAGTGGGTTGCATTTTCCACTTTCACATTTTGTCTTCCCATAAGTCTTCCACCAGGAAAGTCTACAGAAGAAAGATAGAAGAGGAAAACCTGGACTGTCAAACCATGAGAGGAACAGAAGAAACTATGTACAACCCTGACGGCTGGTAAAAAAGATCTGGTCTAAGCCAAGCACCCAGGGAGGGTGTACCAGATGAGGCCAGGGAAAAAGAAACCACATTTTTCAAGATCAAAGAGGGGCTATGAAGTTAACTGTACCCTTCATCATACTTGCTTTCTGTAAAAACTCTAGGATTAGAGGGGTGGGAGGAAAGACAAAGAGTCCGTGGTCCAATTGTGCAGGAGAGCGGTCCTTTGTCCACTGCAAGGAATTAAAGGTAAGAAATTGTTGCATTTGGTGTTGTGGGAGGGGCAAAAAGACTGCAGGCAAGGCTAGCCCACAAAATGGCCAAAAAGCCATTCTATCAGATCAAGGGACCAAATCAAGAGCGAGAAGGATCGATCTCTACTCAACCTCTCTCCAAGGATATTGTATTTTTCTGGAATGTGGGTTGGAATCAAAGCAGTGGGAAGACCTTGCCCACTACCACACTCATGTCCTCGACACAACTGATAGGATGGAGACTGTCCTGAAATGCCTTGCAACACTAGAACTGCTCTCATCTCCGATACACTGATGTGTAGACTGTCCACTTTCTGGGACCATATGCCTTTGACTGCCCGCCACAGATAATGGCCCCCATCTCAAATGGAAGTGTCCACAGTCACCTTGGCTTGGAGTTCAGTTCAATCTTGCATATGGAATTAGAAGAATGCAGGAGGCCATGAACCCCAAGGCTAGCAGTATTTGCCTTTCAGATAGCAGGGTTTTTGTGGCCACCTGTTTGAAGTAAGTCACCAAATGAATTTGCTTTTCTGGCGTAAGGAAAGCCATCTGGGCAGTTGTATTCAAGTTTGCATCCAGGAATGTAATTTTTTGAGAGGGTACCAGTTGAGATTTATTTTCGTTTATGGTATACCCTAGACAGTTTAGAACTCTTTTTACAAACATAAGATGTTTTGAAGAATGTCTAATTCAGGCAGAAAACCAGGCCAATCATCCAGGTATGGATATATTTGAATATTTCTTTGCCTGCAAAATGCAATTACTGGAGCCAGGCACTTTGTGAATACCCTGGGTACAGTAGACAAGCCTAAGTGCAGCGCAGAGAACTGATAATGAATGCATGCAGCCTGCTTTGAAGCATAGGTATCTTCTGCAAGATTCCCTGATTGGGATATGCAGGTAAGCCTCTTAAATCTAGAGTTGCCAATCGGGCATCCTTGTCTAGCATAGGAAGTAACTGAAGTGTCAGCATTTTGAATTTTGGAATGTCCAGAAAAAAGTGTCTAGAGTAGACAGGTCCAAAATTGGATGCCATGATTTGTCTTTTCTGGGTACCAGGAAAAGTCTGGAATAGAAACCTTGTCCCTTTTCCTCTTCTGATACTAGTTGAATAGCCCCCATGTTTAGGAGGAAAAGTACTTGCTTATGAGCCTCTGCCCACTGATTTGGGGGCAGGTCTGGCCACCCGTTTGGTGTTGGCAGCGTGTGGAAATGAAATTTGTATCCCTGGGACACTATTTAAAACCCATTTGTCCTGGGTTATAAGTTGCCAGTTTCTGGAATGAAGAACCAGTTTTCCTGCCAAAGGGGTGGCTAAGAGGTGTGTGCTTGGTAATTTTAAAGGGAAGTCATTGAGACTGTTTACCATAGGGTGGTGCCTTGTTGTTTCCAGATTTGGAAGTGGACGCACCCCATTGCTTAGTTCTGAAAGTTCCTTGGAACTGAAATGTGGTGCTTTTGGAATGTCTGGGTTTGGCTGTAGTGGCTCTGGAAGGAGCTGAAAAGGAACAGTTCTTAAGTAGGCCAATGCCTACTAAATCTAGGAGGTTGTATCTGTAAGAAATCTCACAGTTTGCATAAATTTAGGTTTATCTTCCATCTTTTTTTAGAACTTCTTCAGCCTTACTGCCAAACAGGCGGTCCTGTTGTAAAGGAGCATCCAAAAGTTTTGCTTTAACATCAGGCAGAGATTTCTCCTTAAGCCAAGCATGCCTTCTAAGCACAGACCCAGTAACAGCAGCCCTGCAAGGGGCCTCTAAAGAATCAAAACCACATTGCAAAGTATGTTTGCCAACTTGCTCAGCTGAATGCAATAAATCCTGCAATTCTTTATTCTCCACACAGTCAGAAATCAACATAATTTTCTGTTTAAGCAGTCTCATGATATGCAGTTGATATTTTAGCATATGGAATTGACAATTTAAAGCCCTGATTGCTAAGGTTGCAGAAGTATAAACCTTTTTACCCCATCTGTCCAGCACCCTGGAGTCTCTCTATCAGAAGGGGTAGGATTTTTAGCAGCAGAAACCTTAATGCCCTTGGGCCCCTGAGAAATGGTTTCAGGATGCGCAACAGGATTTTTGAAAAGGAATTTGTGGGACTCCGGAACCCTGTAGTACCCATCTGGTTTGCTAGGGGCTGGAGGCAGGGAATCAGGGGCCATACTGGATTCCAAAAACACAACAACAATGTCTGGTACAGGAGGTACAGCCAAAAGCATATGCTGAGGAAGAAGGAAATCCCTAAGCCTCTTTTTGGATTCAGAGAAATCCTGACTTTCCCAGTGGAAATGCTCCCTTAAGGTATGTAAAGTTTCCCCAAAAGAGAAATCCTCAGGTGGAGAAGTAGAGGGAATGGAACCCTTTGCATCAGAGTCCTCACAAGTAGGAAAGAACAAATCCAGATCATTAGGAGTCAGAAGAAACAGGGTCCTGTTCAAAAGATCCACAGTCAAGTTCAGTCCTAGGCCTCTTTTTTGGGGGGGGGTTTGACTACCCCTGATTAGAGTAATTAATTCTTCAGCCATTTTGATCATTTGTTTTTTAGGCATAGGGGCCTGAACATGTGGCCTGGCCATCAGTTTTTTAGACATAGATAGAGATTTAGGCCTTAGCACTGAAGTTAGAGTCTGTTTAATATACAAGTCTGTAGGCCTGAATACACCCACAGAAGCCGGTGCCTGCCCAGCGGCTCTGGACCCATTCAAGGTAGGGACATCCGCAGGTTCCATAGTTGAAGCATCTCACGGCATACTGGACTCCGACTGGGTCTCAGTAGAGGCCTGCGAATCAGACGTAGCTGGCATCAGGGGCTGCGAATGCGCCTCACTGAGTATCGGCGAACTGGCGACTAGCTTAGGAGAAGTGTCGTCAGCAGTTTTGGACCTCAACGGCCTGTCTTTCTTTGCGTTTTTTCGGTATTCCAGTAGTCAGATGGTTAACAGACGTCATTTCTGGATAATTAAACCTAGAACCGAAATATTTAGAAGCAAAAATGTACTGACGACGGATAGTGCGCTGATTAAATAAAGCACAAAACTGACAGCAAGGTACGTCGTGGTCAGGGCCTAGGCAGTACAAATGAAAATCCTTATGAGATATTTACTTCCCACAAGTAATACAATTATCAACTTTTACTGACATCAGTAAGGACCAAGAAAAAGTTTCCCCAATGGGTTACTTGGCTTTTAGTTGAAGACTTCGGTTCTGAAATTCGAAAACGAAAATTTCAAGAGTCTGCCGACCAGCACTTGCAAACTGCTTCTGCTTCGGGCACCATGCGGCAAGAAAGACTGATGTAATGGTGTCGGCTGCATGTTTTATACCCCTGATGACCTGACGTCATGGAAGAAGGGACAGCAACCAACGGAGGACCCAAGACTTTGTTAATTAGGCCGACTAAGGACAACCTGCCAGCAGATTACCCAAATGTAATGACTGCAACAATGAGACATGATCATAATCACATTTTAACTCAAAGATGAGGCATCACTGTTGGTATATGTTTTAAGCCATAATTAAGCACTTCAAGTTGAGCATTTGACAAAGACGCACCAGAAATATTGCGCACTACAGAGTTCAAAGTCAATTTAGTACCATTTATTTTTCTTGTAGTTTCTTGGTCCATCGTTACTGTTGTTGGCTTCAGACTGGAATCTCCCTCTCTTACGCTCATTATACCCCTCTTGTTTTTTATTTTCTTTCCGAAAGTCATTGTTCAATATCAAGGGGTTTTGGGCTGCTGGCAAACGTAGAAACTGTTCTTCTTCTGTAGATATGCCAGAAACGTCTGACGCAAATGACATGCCCCTTGAAGATAAGGGAGAATTCTTAAAGGAGACAGACTGTTTTGTGGTTAAAAACGCTTCTTTTTATACCACAGAAAAGCACGACCTCCCTCATAGACTCTCTAATTTTGTGCTTTTGCATTCGATCAATTCTTTTTCATATTTCTCCGGTCTTTGATTAATATCCGATAGTTGTCTCTCAAGATGTCCTGGAGTAAGCAGCTTAACCAGATTATGTGTTCGTTTTAATCTCATCCCTCAGTTTATTATGCTTAATACAATCCCCGTTCTAAAAAAAAAAAAAGAGATCCATTCTAAAGCACAACGATGTGCTGCAGCTAACCACTTTTTTTTAGAAAAGTTTACCTCTTCTTCATCAGACATATCAAAAGGGGTGGAGGGGGTTTTGAAGGCTCTCAAGCCTCTAGGTGTAATGTTAAGGTTTATATATCTCTGTAGAGCTAACCTATTAAAGTAAGTTGGAGTTTCTTTATGCAGTAAATGTTCCAGTTTATCCAAAAGGGCTCCTGACACCAGGTAAAGATGAAAGAATTAGATTCACAGACTGCTGCAAACGGATTCTCCACTCTGTTCCATCTCTTATGTTCGAATTTATCCATAAAATTACAAGAACCAGAAGCAATGTTACCCCTTCCACCAACACCAGCCGTTGGAACAACGCTGCCAGTGTCTGAATGCACAACAAAATTGTCCAGAGTCCTCAGAGTACTATCCAATGCATCTTCTCTAAGAATTCCAGGTATATTAAAGGAAGGTTCACTTGCCATCAAAATAAATCCAGAAATAAAATACTACTAAATGAAATAAAATACAGTAAAATAACAAGCAGGAACCAAAGAACCAAACACTTTATTCTTCCTCGAGTGCTTCGGCAAAGCCTTCAAGGAGTACAAACTAGTGAAAATTCACCTTCAGTTAAATACACTTAAACAATCATTCAGTTACATATTAAATTAATAGCCTCCAGCTGCATTCTAAATTGAAGCCCAAAGGAGAAAGTATCATATTTTAAAATGAAAATGCTTTCTTTATGTAAAAACTTTCTTTTATACAAATGTTCAGAATAAAAAACAGCTGAAACTTTTGGCTTTTAAGCCCTCATTTTTAGAGGTGTGAAATTGCATGAAATGTTTAACCACAGGACTATCTTCTTTTTGTTTGATAATATTCCTAACATGTTCCTGGAGCCTTACTTTAAACTGAGCTGGAAAGACTTCTCAGAGAAAGGTCTTCTGAAGCCTTGACAGTTTGGGTCACCATTGCCCCTGGGGCAATATCCATTGTAACAGTTCTCTCCAATACCCTTGGGGGAAAGCTCTTTCTCCTAAACTTTCAGAAGTAAAGCCCTGTGATTTACAAAACCAAATTCTCTTCCCTCCCCTTCTGGTTTCTGGAGAATGTTTGTTTTGTGGGATGAAGAATTTGATTCCTATGCATTCTTTCTCATGCCTAAAAATAGTTTAAGTTTAGGACTGGAAAAAAGGTCGATCTGTCACAGGCGACATTGAAGGATGTTCCACGAAGTCACAAAGCATATCTCCTGATAGTAATTCCTGTGCCAACTGCTCTAGATGCACCCTCTGCGTTGGAGATGAGGCACATAGAAACAGATAAAGACTGAAGGGTTGACAACTGGATTTCCTATGATCCATAGATAAGGTCCCAGTAAGACTTTCTGTGATTTCCTTGGTCAATCCCTCTAGAAATGCAGGGCTTGTGTCAAGTAATTTTGTGGTCTCACCAAAAAAGTAGAGGAGGCATAGACATGCTTCCCAAATCCGTACAATATCCAAGACTCCCTGTTCAGTGGATGAACAGAAGTTTGCTCTGCAAATTCCTTTTTGGTGGCTGCCTACCCACAGAACCTACTGCAGGTCTCTTGCCCCAGTAGGTCTGGTCTTTGGGAGCAACCAAAAATTTGCCGTGTGAATGAGGGACTGACTTAGCGGTGGTCCAGTTCCTTCCCTACCAGAGACTAGATTAGGTCCATCATTCTCATCTCCTTAGTGATGGCAGTGTGGGGATACTACCCAAGACATACATGGGCCAGAACCAAGCTCCTCAAGACAGACAAATTCTTCAAGAATGTGCTTTAGGAATACCAACCCCCTATCTGTCGAAGGAGTTAGAGGATCTTCCTGAACAAGACATCCTCAAGAACTATCAAGCACCGAGAACCCTAAGGGGAGGAACGGATCTGAGATTCGGATAGGTCCAACAGACAACTCACTAAAGTAGAGGTGGTGTGAACTCTTCGCTGGGAAACAGATCTACATCAGGTTAAAATTGGATCCGGATGCTCTGATTCAGACGGTCAGACTGGGGAAGGAGCTACCAAACATGAAGGGAAGAAAATTCTGACAGTGGTCAGAGCCAGAATGGCACCCAGTTGGATATGGGCATGGAGGATTTTCCTCATCTTATCCATATCAGCTATGCTGAATCTTCTGGAGGACTTAATGGATGAAGAGGAGGAAGCTGTCCTGAAGTAGTAGCATGGTTTCTCCTGTAAAACTGGAGTGAGGAGTCTGAGTTAAACGGGCTGCAGTGAAACCTTGGAGGTGTATGGGATCAGAGGGTTATCAAATCAGAGAGTACTGTAAGGCAAATAAAAGGTGTATGCCCTTTTCCCCACTGTAGTGCGATCCTGGAGATCGTATATATAGTTGGGAGGCACAGACCCCCCCCCACATTGGGGGGTGTAGTGGGCATAGCCCCCCACTTAGTTTGGCTATATATTGTCTTCTGGAAAGAGAGTTAGTCATTGGTGTTGTAAGCATGCATGTCTATGGTTTAAAATGTACCGTTTTGAAGCTTTCTGTGAAATATAATATAAAACCAAACTATATAAACTAACGCCAGGATCGCACTACAGTGGAGAAAAGGACATGTACCTTTTACTTGCTTTACAGTATTCTACACAGTGCCAGTACTTCACTTCAGTGAAATGAGATTCGGTGAAATGAGTTTTCAGTAACTGTTTCACTGAATTTGAATTCACCCTGAGCAAAAGTAGACACACACACACACTAATATGTATAATGTGTCTGATACAAAAAGCAAGGGAATTAGTACAAACTTACTATGAAACTTTAAACATTTTAATTCTAGCTAGGACTTTGTCTATTAGGACTCCTGCTTCTTTTACTGCATGTTTGGGGCTGCTGAAACACAAAAAAGGGACAATTAATTTGAATTACATGGGAGTCTAATGAATAGAGTTACTGATGCACATGAAAGATGAATAGTTACACAGAAAAGGGCTCAAGAAAAATATAAGCAATGGTCTAAAATTGTCTTTTGAGACTATGGCTCGCCAGTTATCAGATCTGAACTCTTTCTTTTAAACTGGAATCATTTTTTGGCACACACCTGCTTACTGTAAACAGTTGGAAAACAATAAAATATTTGACTGAAACATTTCTCCTTTTTAATGAAGAATACAGAACAGTAAAAATGTGATTTGGTACTTTATGAAATTTTATTTGTACAAAAGGATTTCAGATGGTGAAGGGATAAAATTAAAAGCAGAAATGTTACTGGAAGTTGAAAAAAAAAAAAGTTTACAGAGAAGTCCAAATGGGGTTTAAAAAACAAAAACTTCAAATATAGTGAAAACTGCCGTACCTAGGAGCAATTTTTTGATCATAAGACTGCAGGAATACAAGAAAAATAAAGCCCACAAAGGTTGCATAGGCTAACAATATGTCAAAGGTATTAAACAGTAATAAAAATGTATACAGCTATAAATGCAAACTATTTCAAATCTTATTCCGAGACACTCAATTGGAAGAAGAGCAGATAAATCAACAGGATATACAGACTTATCTTAATCAGAAATCACTTTGATGGAGGAATACGTGAGATAGATACAGAAACAAATGCCTCAAAAGTAAGAGATTAAATGTTTAAGATATAAAGTCCCTGGATTGACTGCATTGTGCCCTGCATACACATTTCTCAAACACTGATGATGTAATTAAGGCTGTAATTAAATCAAAAGGTACTTCAACAAAGTATTAGTTTAAGGATGAGCACACTTATGCAACCACCTTATTGTGTATATATATATATATATATATATATATATATATATATATATATATATATCCCCCAAGAGATTTGTTTTTCAATTTAATTGTACAGATTATAGGTCACATTAAAGGTGGGAAAAGTTTTGAAATGCTTTATTGTGGCCTCAATTTTTTTATATCAGAAAAACCTAGCATTTTAACAAGGGTGTGTCACTTTCGACTTTACCCACATCTTTCTACTACCTCGTTGGTTCCTAGAGAAGGGCCTTTGAGCGGTAGAAAAATGTACAACCACAGCAAACAGTGTTTTTCCTTCCTGATCACACCTGGAGTGTGTCTCCTTAATCTTGAGGCCAAAAAGAGACCATCTGTCAAAGGGTGCATTGACAAATTAAGACTTAAATGGTTCCCCAGTCACAAAAGCCCATACAGGTATGTCTTTTAAGGGCTATGCCTGAACCAGCTTGTCCGTGAGGTACCTTCTACAACATGGGAGTTCCACAAGTGGCCAGCTGTGAGGAAATTCTATTCCCATCCTCAAAGAACAGGGACTCAGATGTGGTAAGCTCCTTGATCAAATTAATTTATAGTGTTGTGAAATGTGCCAAATGACTCAGCAACCCAAGTGCAAAGGTTACTGAAGCATAGACGCTTCCTAAATCTGTCCAGTGCCCTAAACTCCCTGTTAGGAGAATGGACTGAGGAACGCTTCCTTTCTTGCAGCCACAGCAATAACCATGGCATCAACAGGAACTCCCTAATGGTAATGCGCACAGTCTTTAGGAGGAGCAAGAATCTTATTCAGCCTCTTAAGAATTACCATGTCTGGCTCGTTCTACACCTGCCATCCGAGAGGCAAGGTCTGACGTCGTCAGCCAGACCTGGGGGAGGGGTCATCCTGGAAGTAGATGGGGACAGACCAGAAAGCCTATAGAAACACAGATGCCTCTTGGAAAGGGGTAGCACACAACCAAACACCTCTGATTCCAGAGCTCCAGAATGTCTCAAAAAGGAAACCATCAGGTGATGAAGAATATACTCCCGTGAGCCACCCAGGAAAGATGGTGCTAGGGATGCTGTCCCATCAGTACAGAATAAAGGCAAAATAGGACAATTTCACATAAAGAAGTTATGTACCTAACATGATGTTCCATGTGAGTTGTCCATCTCGCCTTCATTCTTACACCCCCCCAAACCCTGGCTTCTAGAGGATACAGAGGTTACTGACTGGCATCCTTTGTGCTTTGATACTCTTTTGGCTCTATAAATGATAGGGAGTTGCATGTGAACATTAGTATATTAGGCAAACAAGATCTGAGGAAGGCAACAGTGCATCACGGGATAGGGAGTGAGCCACAAGCTGGTTGACGACCGAGCTATAGTAAACAGTCAAGTCTGAACCGAGGATCGGTTCTGAACCCATCAATACAGAATGAAGGTGAGATAGGACAACTTCACATCAAGAGAGAGCAAAGCAATAAAGAACAGTTTTGTACCTACCATAAATGTAGATGTTCGAGTGTATACACTGCTGCAGTCATTACACTTGGGTTATCCTGCCGTCAGGCGGTTCCCCAGTCGGCCTGAGTTCCAAAGTCTTGGTCCGATGTCGGTTGCTGTCGCCTCCTCCCTGACGTCAGTGCGACAGGGGTATATAAGATGCAGCTAACGCCATTTTCTTCAGTTTTTCTTGCCCCAGATGTCAGGTGCCCCCAAAAAGGTAGGCTATTCCAATTGCTAACAAAACATACATAAGTAAAGCAATCAACAACTTTCAGATACCAGCAAATACTCCCCCCATAGGTAGCAGAGGGTAGAAGACATAGGTACGTACCAGCAAGTGAGAGAGGATGGAGGGAGGGTAACCTGTACTGCAGCAGTGTATACACACGAACATCTACATTTATGGTAGGTACAAAACTGTGCTATGTTCATCGTGTTACACTGCTGCAGTCATTACACTTGGGTAGAATCCCAAAGCTGAGGTAGGGTGGCTGGTACTATAAGGCAATAGGGGTGGCTATAAGGCCCTGCAGCACTGCAGTGGCAAAGCCAGCTCTGGATTTAGAGTATAGAGGCAGATGGTAGTGCTTGGTGAAGGTATGTACAGAACTCCAAGTTACTGCTTCCAAGATGTCCTTGGTAGGTAACTCCTCTGAGGTAGGCAGTTGAAGTGGCTGTTGCCCTGGTGGAGTGAGACCTAATGCTGTTAGGTACAGATTTTCCATGGTGTGTGTATAGCAGAACCGTATACAGTGTCCTATCCATTTTGAAATGGTCTGTTTTGAAATGGCTTTTCCCTGTGCTCCTGCAGCATATGCTACCAATAATTGCTCAGATTTTCTGAAAGCTTTGGTTTTGTCCAAGTAGAAGCGTAACTGCCTATGTCCAAAGAATGCAGTAGTCTCCCCTTTATTCTGTGGATTGGGATAAAAAGTTGGCAAGTGGATAGTTTGGTTGAGAGCCACACTTGATACCAGCTTTGGCATGAAAGTAGGGTTAGTTCTTAAAGACACTGTCTTGGTGGAAAATGATAAATGGTTCCACTGCCATTAGTGCCTGTAACTCTGAAACTCGTGCTGACGTTATTGCCAGGAGTAGAGCAGTTTTCCAAGAGATATATTTTAAATCTGCTATGTTTGCTGGCTCAAAAGGAGGTAAAGTTAATTTTTCCAACACAAAGTTGAGGTCCCAAGTTGGAGTAGGTGGTCTACGGGGCGGTCTTATGTTTTTAGCCCCTCTGAGGTACTGTTTTAGCAAAGGATTAGAGAAAATTGGTGGATCTGTGTTGTAATGAGCAGAGATGTGGAACTTGATGGATGAAAAGGAGAGGCCTTTGTCCAGCATCTCAGTTAAATATTGTAGTATCTGAGGAATATTTGGGACAAGAGGGTCAAGGCTGTGAGCCTGGTTCCAGGCACAGAATCCCTTCCATTTATCCAAATAAGCTTTCCTGGTACTAGGCCTTCTGGCCTCCAGAATGACATCCATAACAGCTTTGGAGAGAGGTGTTGTTTGCTTGACTAGGTAATCTTCCATGCAGCCAGGTTTAAAGTCTTTAGCTGGCTGTGAAGTATCTGATTGTTGTGCTGGGTCAGCAAATGTGGTATTTGAGGCAAAATCCAGGGTGGTCCTTGTGCTAAGTTCTTTAAGATTGGGTACCAGCGCTGGCATGGCCAGTCTGGTGCAATCAGGATCATCTTTGGCTCTTCCTGCCTGGCTTTGATGAGTACCTTTGGAAGGAGAGGCAGTGGTGGGAAAGCACATACTTACAGGTTTTCCAGTTGAATGAGAGGGCATCCACTTTCCATGCTTGTGGATGGTAGAATTTCTGTAGCTGGCAGTTCATTGCGGATGCAAACAGATCACTGTCCAGGCTCCACCATTTCTGTGTTATCATTCTGAATATTTGTGGATACAACTCCCATTCGTGGGGATCCATGATGTTTCTGCTGAAGTCTGCCAGTGTGTTTTTCTCTCCTGGCAGGAATTGTGCTTGCAGATAAACCTGATAGTTTAGAGCTGTGTTCCACAAGGTCATGGCTTGTCTGCAGAGGGGATAAGAGTGACTGCCCCCTTGCTTGTTTATGTACCACATAACTGTGGTGTTGTCTGTCTTTAATAGTAGTGGTCTTGGATATAGCAGGTCCTTGAAGGCTATTAGGGCATTTTGTACAGCTAGCATCTCTTTTTGATTGATGTGAAGATGCCTTTGTTCTGCGGGCCACCTACCCTGAATACATTTTCCTGCCATGTGTGCTCCCCAGGAATAATCAGATGCATCTGTTGTCAGTGTATGCCTGGCTGTGGGTTGAGTAAAAGGCTGTACCTTGTTGAGGTGACAAGCTTGAGCCCACCATCGAAACTCCTGTTGCAGGCAAGGAATTAGTGGTATAACTGTTTCCAAACTTTGACAGTGTTGAGACCAGACGGACTTTAGGTATCATTGTAGTTTCCTCATATGCAGCCTGGCATATGGAATTAGTAGTATGCAAGATGCCATGTAACCCAAGGCCTGCATATTTTTTCTTGCAGGGAGTTGGGTTCTTGTTGCCATCAATTGAAAATATTGAGTCAGATGTCCTTGCTGGTCTGGCGTGAGATAAGCCATCTGGGCCATTGTATTAAAGCTGCCACCCAGGAATATTATCTCTTGTGAGGGCACTAGTTTTGACGACTTTTCATTTACTGTGTACCCTAGGCAACTTAACTGTTTTACAAACACCAGATGCTGTAGAAGAATGTCCTTGCTCTCTGCTTGAATCAGGCAGTCGTCCAAGTACAGATAAATTTGAATTCCTTTTTGTCTGCAAAATGCAATTACTGGTGCCAGGCACTTTGTGAAGACCTTGGGTGCAGTAGATAAGCCAAAGGGCAGTGCAGAGAATTGATAGTGCATTGAACCAGCTATGAATCTGAGGTATATCCTGCAGTTTTGTCTGATAGGGACATGCAGGTATGCCTCCTTGAGGTCCAGTGTTACGAGCCAAGCTTTCTTGCCCAGCATGGGAAGAAGCTGCTGTAGTGTCAACATTTTGAATTTCGGAACATCCAGTTAAGTGTTTAGAGAAGAAAGATCCAGAATGGGCCTCCAGGCTTTGTCTTTTCTGGGAACCAGAAAGAGTCTTGAGTAAAATCCTTGTCCTTGCTCCTGTGGTGGTACCTTCTGAATAGCTCTCATGTCCATGAGTGCTGTCATTTGTTTTTGAGCCTCTACCCATTGATTTGGTGGCAGGTTTGGCATTCCTTTTAACCTTGGCAGAGTGTGAAAGTGGAACCTGTAACCTTGAGATACAATGTTGAGAACCCATTTGTCTTTGGTGATCATATGCCAATTGTGATAGAAAAGTGCCAATTTTCCTCCCAAGGGGGCTGCCAAGAGAGAGCTGTTTGGCAGCTGTAGTGGGAAGTCATTGGGTCTGTTTTTTTATAAGGTTGTGGCCTGTCTTCCCCTTCTTTCTGGCCTGATGCACCCCACTGTCGAGGCCTGTAGGGACCTTGTGGTTGACCTCTGCCTCTTAGACGTCTGTATCTGCCTCTTTGGGGTCTGTCTGAAGCTGGAAAGGACCAATTCTTTGTAGGCCAATTTCTGCTAAATCGAGGAGGCTGAACCTGTAAGAAATCCTTCACCGTTTGCATAGATTTTGCATTATCCTCCATTTTGTTTAATACCTCTTCTGCCTTAACTCCAAACACCACATCCTGCTGTAAAGGTGCATCCAATAGTTTTGCTTTAATATGATCTAGTAACGTATGTTCTTTTAACCAAGCATGTCTTCTAATGACAGAACCTGTAACAGCTGCTCTACAGGAGGCCTCAAGAATCAAAACCACATTGCAAAGTGTGTTTTCCCACTTGTTCAGCTGCATGCAATAAATCCTGCATTTTCTTTAAATTAGGAGGATCTGAATCTGGAAGCATTTTTTTGTTTCAACTAAGACATCAAGAAATGCTGATATTTTAACATGTGAAACTGGCAATTTAAGGCCTTCATTGTTAAAGCTGCAGATGTATATACTTTCTTCCCCCATCTGTCCAATGCTCTGGAATCTGTCAGAGGGGACTGGATTCTTTGCTGATGAGGCCTTAACCCCTTTGGGTCCCTGAGAAATAGTTTCAGGGTCTGCAACAGGGCTTTTATAAAGAAATTTGTGCAAGTCAGGGACTCTGTAGTATTTGTCAGGCTTAACTGGGGCTGGAGGTAAAGAATCAGAATTTAAGCTGGATTCAATATACACATCATCCACTATATCTAACATTGGCGGAATAGCAAGGGGTCTGTGTTGAGGTAATAAAAGGAAGTCTCTGAGCCTTTTCTTGGACTCAGAGTAATCCTGGCCTTCCCAATGGAAATGCTCCCTCATGGTATGTAAGGTTTTACCAAAGGAGTAGTCCTCAGGTGGAGAGGCTGATGGAATTGATTCCTCAGCATCAGAATCCTCATAAGGGGGTAAGGAGTATCCTAGGTCTGAGGATTAATCTGAAGAGATGGATACCTGGTCGGATGAGTCAGTCTGCATCCAGTCTAGGCCTTTTATCAGGAGGGGGATGGGAACCCCTGATCAGAGCGATTAGGTCTTCGGCCATTTTGAGCATTTGTTTCTTGGGCATGGACGCCTGTCCTGGAGAATGCGGTATTTGTTTCGTTTTTAAAGCAGGTTTAGACTTAGCAGAAGATTTAATGCTTAACTGGGTAGGTCTGAAAACACCTTCTAAGGCTGCGGGTTGTTCAACTACTCCGGATCCCTCTGAAGGGGTAGTTTCGGTAGTCTGAATAACTTGTGCGTCCGAAGGCCCAGCCATCTCCAAGTGGGAGTCAGAGGCAGCCTGTGGTTCTACAGAAACGATCGTTATGGGCTGCGAAGGCGCCTCGCTGAAAACTGGAGAACTGGCGACTGGCCTAGAAAAGGCTTAGTCAGTTTTGGGCCTCTGATGCCTATCCTTGTCTTTGCGCTTTTTATGTATTCCAGTCGTCGGAAGTTCCAACGGCATGGTACAATTGAATTTTCTGCCAAAATAATGTTGGGCAAAATCAAACAGACGTTTAATAGTGTGCTTATTAAACCTAGCACAAAACCAACAACCAGTGACATTGTGGTCTGGGCCTAGGCATGGGATACAATAAGAATGGAAATCCTTATGAGGTATTTGCTTCCCACAAGAAATACAGTTATTAACTTTTACTGACATCGGTCTGAGGCAAGAAAAAGTTTCCCCAACGGTACTTAGCTTTGTAGAAGACTTCGGTTCTGGATTCGGAATGAAAATCTCAGGAGTCGGCCGACCGGCACTTGCCAACTGCTTTTGCTTCGAGCACCGTGCAGCAAGAAAGACTGGAGAAAATGGCGTCGGCCGCATCTTGTATATCTCTGTCGCACTGACATCAGGGAGGAGGCGACAGCAACCAACGCCGGACCAAGACTTTGGAACTCAGGCCAACTGGGGTACCGCCTGATGGAAGGATAACCCAAGTGTAATGACTGCAGCAGTGTAACACGATGAACATCAGGGAAGTAAGTTCATGGAAGCAAGTTCAAGACAGAAAAAGTGCAAGAGTTTGCTAAAAACAGGTAGAGAGCCAAAGAATCCTATACATAAAATATTAAAGCCTCCCCTTAACAGCTTGACTTCACTGAGACACGCCAAAAGTGCAATGGGGGCAATGAAGTCTGGAGTCCTTCTCCTAACAGCATGCACTTATGGGAGAGGCGAGAAACTCAAGCTTGCAAGGAGCATCTTTGCCATGAAGAGACTGCCATGGTGACCAGGCCAGCAGTTCAAGCATCTATACAGGACCAGAATAAAATCAACTATAGTTTAACACAGCAATGTCAAATAGGCTCTTTTCTCCAGCAAAACTATAAAAGGTATGATACAAGGATACCCATTATCTCCCTTACTATTTACATCAGTCACAGAGTCAATTGTCAAGGCAATTACGATTAGTTTACCAAAGTATATACCTGATAATACTTTTGAATGAAAATGTGAACATTATCATCCTCTACCAATATTAACTTTAATGATAATCCACTAATCTTAAGGGTAACTTACTACATACTTTTGTACACTGAATTTAAACCTTAGTAACTCTTAAAATTATTTTTCTCTTAATTCCTAAAGGAAGATACGCTGGTGTTATTCTATTAAGTTAAATTATGATGCACTTAACTTTCAACAAATTATGCACTATATAAATTATATTTAATAAAAAATTATTCTACAACTAAAACTATTATATGTGGCTCAAACTATTTTTTATACCCACACAAGAAATGCATCAATTTTAAGCGTTAATACTAACTTTTTACGGTCACTGTGCAACTCATAAATGCACTAAAAATAACAGAAACTAGAAGAAAGAATGTACTTTGTTTATGGGCACAGATATTTACTGGCTTCACCTTAATTAATCTATCACATACTGTACTGACAGCATCTATGATTCAGCTTGGAAAGATTTACATTTACAATTTAAAACTATTGAACAATACACAAAGCTGGTCTTAGTTGATTACATGTAAAGGCTTGCTAGTGGCATAATCTGAAAAAATATGTACGTTATATATGAGGTTTTACACAATCCAAACATGCCGGCATCACAACAGCTAGTTATTCCTAGTTCTACTAACCCTGAATGTCCTCATGGGGAAAGGACATTTTAATGTCACCTTGTTTTCTTGAAAACTGGCTTGATAAATGTATTTTCAGAACACAGCCGATTAGTCTAACTTGTCAAGTTCACAGTCCCACTCATTTAAAATGGGGACAGTAAGAATTAGTCAAGTTTAATACTCACGAAAAAATGACACATGGTTTTGCAGTGATTTGTACGCATTAGTTCCTCATGTGTATGTTACATCTGTGAACAGTTGTTCTTGCAAAAGGATAAACAAAAAAAAATGATACAGCATAGTAATTTTAATACGTTGGCATTTTGTGAGTTTTTGAGGCCCATCTTCCTCCCCTCAAGTTCACCAGAATGTCATATGGTTTGCCTTGGAAAACTCAGCTAATTAGTGAAGTTGGTCTTGGTTACCAGGTTTACTCATCTTCGCACTACAAAAGGCTTAACATGTTTATTAGCATGTAACTTTATGACAACAGAAAGTCAGAGAGTTAGGAATTCTGAAGGCAAACTGCTTTAAAACTTCAGTGGGTGTAAGAGAGCTTTTGTATTTATTTTCTGCCAAGCAAAATGTAAACTTTCAGATGTGATAGGTGAAATGATGCAAGGGAGACAAATTCCTAAAGAAAAGTATGATGACGATTCATTCAGGCCCAACATGGTGTGCACTAAAAAGGTCAAATAGGCCTTGATAACAAAAGAAGGGAGAGAAAAGTACAGTTTTGTACCTACCATAAATGTAGATGTTTGAGTGGTTATACTGCTGCAGTCATCACACTTGGGTTATCCTGTCGTCAAATGGTCCCGCAGTCGGGCGAATCCCAAAGTCTTGGTCCGGCGTCGGTTGTCGTCGCCTCTTCCCTGACGTCAGTGCGACAGGGGTATAAAAGAGACAGCAGACACCATTTTCTTCAGTTTTTCTTGCCCTATATGTCAGGTGCCCCCAACTAGGAAGGCAATACAATAGCTATGCAACAATACCTTAGTAGATAAGCAATAGTACTGCTGTTAGCAAATACACCATATAGACATGCATCCAATAGATTGAAGTACATGGAGTTGTATCTAACACCTTGGTATGTAGAGGGGATGGAGGGAGGGTAACCTGGACTGCAGCAGTATAACCACTCGAACATCTACATTTATGGTAGGTACAAAACTGTACTATGTTCATTGTGCTATACTGCTGCAGTCAATCACACTTGGGTAGAATCCAAAAGCTATGGAAGGGTGGCTGGTACTAAACTGGGTTAGGTGATGCTAGGATGCTCTGCAGGAACTGCAGTGGCAAAACCAGCCCTGGTTTTTGAGTATAATGGAAGGTTGTAGTGCTTGGTAAAGGTGTGCACTGAACTCCAAGTAGCTGCCTCCAGAATGTCTTTGGTTGGAACCCCTCTGAGAAAGGCTGCTGAGGTTGCAGTAGCCCTGGTAGAATGGGATCTAATATTGACAGCCACTGCCTTCCCATGGTGCGAGTAGCAAAAGCGGATACAATGTGCTATCCATTTGGAGATGGTCTGTTTTGAAATAGCCTTTCCTTGTGAACCTGCAGCATATGATACAAAGAGTTGGTCAGTTTTTCTGAAGATCTTTGTCTTATCTAAATAGTAACGTAGCTATCTGTGAATGTCCAAAGAGTGAAGGAGCCTTTCTCCTTTATTCTGTGGGTTAGGATAAAAGGTGGGTAAATGAATGGTCTGATTCAAAGCCACACTGGATACTGCCTTGGGCATGAAGGCAGGGTTAGTTCGTAAAGAGACTCTGTCCTGATGGAAAACGATGAAAAGTTCCACTGCCATAAGTGCTTGTAGTTCTGAGACCCTGCGTGCTGAGGTAATAGCCAGTAACAAGGCTGTTTTCCAAGACAAGTATTGTAGTTCTGCTGAGAATGCTGGTTCGAAAGGAGGTAGTGTTAACTTTTCTAAAACGAAATTCAGGTCCCAAGTTGGTGTTGGTGGTTTTCTGGGGGGTCTTATATTCTTAGCCCCTCTGAGAAACTGCCTAAGTAAAGGGTGTGAGAAAATAGGGGGATCCGTATTATATTGAGCTGAAATGGCTGAAGCATGGATCTTAATGGAGAAGGAAAGGCCTTTGTGTAGCATCTCAGTTAGGTATTGCAGTATGTGAGGAATGTTTGGAATCCAAGGATTTTAACCTTTAGCCTGGTGCCATGCACAATATCTTTTCCATTTGTCTGAGTAAGTCTTCCTGGTGCTGGGCCTCCTGGCCTCCATAATTACATTCAGGACGTCCTTTGAGAGAAGTGTAGATTGATAATTTAAGGAATTCTCCATGCAGCTAAATTCAAAGTTCTGAGCTGGCTGTGACGGGTTTGATAGTTTTTCTGAGTAGACAGTAGTGGGAATTGAGGCAAGATCCATGGAGGGCTGTGAGTCAAGTTCCTTAGTAATGGGTACCAGTGCTGGCATGGCCAGTCCGGAGCAATGAGGATCATTTGTGGTCTCTCTGATCTGATCTTCAATAATACCTTGGTCAACAGAGGTAGTGGAGGGAAGGCATAGACTGTCAGTGTTGTCCAACTGAATGATAGAGCGTCCACTTTCCAGGCTAGGGAGTGATAAGTCCTTGTGCAGAATTTTTGTAATTGGCAATTGTTGGGGGAGGCAAATAGATCTATGTCTGGACATCCCCATCTTTGAGTTATCATTGAAAATACTTGTGGGTGTAGTCTCCACTCGTGAGGGTCTGCCATGTTTCTGCTTAATTCGTCTGCAGATATGTTTTCCTTTCCTGGCAGGAATTGTGCTTGTAGTTGTACTTGGTAGGTTAAAGCTGTGTTCCATAAGGTCATAGCCTGTCTGCATAAAGGGTAGGAGTGTGTTCCTCCCTGTTTGTTTATGTACCACATAACTGTGGTGTTGTCTGTCCTTATTAGAAGTTGTCCTGGATGCAAGAGGTCCTTGAAGGCTGTCAGTGCATTTTGTACAGCTAGCATCTCCTTTTGGTTGATGTGAAGATGCACTTGTTTTGCAGACCATTTGCCCTGTATGCACTGTCCTGCCATGTGTGCTCCCCAGGCAGAGTCTGAAGAATCTGTTGTCATGGTTTGGTTTGCTGGAGGTAAGACGAAAGGAAGACCCTTGTTTGACATGCTTGAGCCCACCATAGGAACTCTTTTTGAAGGCAGGGAATGATAGGTATATATTTGTTTCGAGGCTGTGCCTGTGTTGAGACCATACACTTTTCAGGTACCACTGTAACTTTCTCATATGCAGCTTTGCGTATGGGATTAGTTGAATGCACAATGCCATGAACCACAGTGCCTGCAGGATTTTCCTTGCAGTGAGATGGGTAAAAGTTGCTATCTTTTTGAAGTATTGAGTCAATTGTTTTTGTTTGTCTGGCGTGAGGTAAGCCATCTGGGCCGTTGTATTTAAGCTGGCACCCAGAAATATTATTTGTTGCGAGGGTATTAGTTTTGACTTCTTTTTGTTTACTGTGTACCCTAGGCAACTGAGCAGCTGTGTTACAAAAGCCAGATGCTGTAATAGAATGTCCTTGCTGTCTGCTTGGATCAGGCAGTCGTCCAGATATGGATAAATTAGTATTCCTTGTTGTCTGCAATATGCAATTACTGATGCCAGGCATTTCGTAAATACTCTGGGCGCAGTAGATAAGCCAAAGGGCAGTGGAGAGAATTGATCATGCGTTGTACCTGCCAAAAATCTGAGGCATCTTCTGCAATCTTGTCTGATAGGGACATGCAGGTATGCCTCTGAGGTCCAACGTTACCAGCCAAGACTCCTTGCCCAGCATGGGAAGGAGCTGCTGTAGTGTGAGCATTTTGAATTTGGGTACCTCCAGGTATGTGTTCAGAATTGAGAGGTCTAAGATGGGCCTCCAGGCTTTGTCCTTTCTTGGGACTAGAAACAGTTGAGTAAAAACCTTGGCCTTGCTCTTTTGTAGGTCCTTTTGAATTGCTTTCATATCCATAAGAGCTGAAATTTGCATTTGAGCCTCTGCCCATTGGTTTGGAGGCAGATTTGGCATGCCTCTCATCCGAGGTAAAGTGTGGAAATGAAATCTGTAGCCTCGGGTAATAATGTCCAGAATCCATTTGTCCTTTGTTATGATGCGCCAATTTTGTGGAAATAGAGCCAGTTTCCCTCCCAAAGGTGCTGCCAGGGCAATGTTGCTTGGCAGGTGAAGAGGGAAGTCACTGTGTTCGTTTCCTGAAGGGTTGAGATCTTTCGTCTCCACCTCTGAGTTGCTGTATGCCATGTCTAGGCCTGAAAGAACCTTGTGGCTGGCCTCTGCCCCTTGGGCGCCTGTACCTACCTCTTTGGGGTCTATCTGATGCAGGAAAGGACCAGTTTTTTGATGGCCAGTTTCTGCTGAAAAGAGGAGGTTGTACCTGTAAAAAATCTTTAACTGTTTGCATAGATTTTGCCTTTTCTTCCATTTTCTTCAAAACTTCCTCTGCTTTGACACCAAATAACACATCTTTCTGCAATGGGGCATCCAATAACTTTGCTTTGACATGTTCTCGTAAGGCTTGTTCTTTAAGCCAAGCATGCCTACGTATGACAGACCCTGTGACAGCTGCTCTACATGAGGCTTCCATTGAATCAAAACCACACTGTAAGGTATGTTTTCCCACCTGTTCTGCTGCATGCAGCAAATCCTGCACCTCTTTCAAATCTAGCTGATCTGTCTGAGGGATCAGCTTCTGCTTTAACTGTGTAATCAAATACTGTTGGTATTTTAGCATGTGGAATTGGCAGTTTAATGCCCTCATGGCCAAAGTGGCAGATGTATACACTTTCTTTCCCCATCTTTCTAATGCTCTGGAATCTCTTTCAGAAGGGAGTGGATTCTTAGCAGTAGAGGCCTTAACCCCTTTGGGACCCTGGGAAATGGTCTCGGGGTCTGCATTAGGGCTTTTGTATAGAAACATATGAGTATCAGGAACTCGGTAGTATCTGTCTGGTTTAGCTGGTGCTGGAGGTAAGGAATCTGGGTTTAAACTGGATTCAGAGAAAACATCATCCAAAATGTCTAAAACTGGAGGAATTGCCAGGGGTCTATGCTGTGGAAGAAGAAACAACTCACGGAGGCTTTTCTTGGAGTCAGAGTAATCTTGGCCTTCCCAGTGGAAGTGTTCCCTCATGGTGTGTAAAGTTTCCCCAAAAGAGGGGAGACAGAGGGAATGGACTCTTCAGCATCTGAGTCTTCATAAGGAGGGAAGGAATAATCCTGGTCGTCAGAGTTGCCTGAGGAAATGGATACTTGGTCAGAGGAAGGATAATCTTCCTCCAGTCTAGGCCTTTTGTCAGGTGGGGGTTGGGATCCCCTGATAAGGGTAATTAATTCCTCGGCCATCTTAAGCATCTGTTTTTTAGGTGTAGGGGCCTGTGGGGGGGGGGGGGGGCAGTTTTCTAACTTTCAAGGGGGCTTTGAGCTTAGCATAAGGCCTGGCAGAGGCAGTTGTCTGTTTGAAAACACCCTCTGAGACCGAAGGTCTATTTAAAGTTTCCGGATCCCCGTTGGGGCTGGCGTCCGAGGAGTGAGGTGGAACCGGATCCTGAGGCCCAACGGTTTTGGTTAGGAATGCCGTCAGAAATTCTGAATCAGCAGTAGTCAGAGGCTGCCAAGGCGCCTCGCTGAAAACCGGAGAACCAACGTCAGGCCTTGCTGAGGCCTCGGTACCTGGTCTTGGCCTTGGCTGCCGGTCCTTATCTTTGCATTTTTTAATCATTGCTGATGTCGGTTGCTCCGACGGCATGCTATAGTTACATTTTCTGCCAAAATAATGCTGGGCGAATTCTGCCCGACGCTTAATTGTACGTTTGTTGAACCTAGCACAAAACAGACAACCAGAGACATCGTGGTCTGGGCCTAGGCAAGGAATACAATAAGAATGAAAATCCTTACGAGGCATTTGCTTCCCACAAGAAATACAATTATTAACTTTGTCTGACATCGGTCTGAGGCAAGAAAAGTTTCCCCAACGGGGTACTTAGCTTTAGAGAAGTCTTCAGGCTGAAACTCTATTCGAAAATTTCAGGAGTTGGCCGACCGGTACTTGCGAACTGCTTCTGGCACCGTGAAGCAAGAAAGACTGAAGAAAATGGTGTCGGCTGTCTCTTTTATACCCCTGTCGCACTGACGTCAGGGAGGAGGCGACAACTGACGTCGGACCAAGACTTTGGGATTCGGCCGACTGCGGGACCACCTGATGACAGGATAACCCAAGTGTGATGACTGCAGCAGTATAGCACGATGAACATCTGCCAAGTCATGCTTCATAATATATGAAAGTATGGGGATCATTCACTAGGGAATGAGATATGAAATGTGTTCGGATTGCAGTTGTACTTTGTTTACATAATTACAGATTCAAAATACACACTGTGTATATACATATATATATATATATATATATATATATATATATATATATATATACACACACACACACACACACACATACACACACAAGTTTGCATTACAAGTTCATAAACACTGGTTACTTTTCAAGTAATTCACTAAATACTACTTCTGAATGTATTGACCGCAAGACTTGCAATAAAAAAAATAAATCGAGGGAAAAGGATTACTTTTGTTGGCTTAAAATTCAAATGTACTGACCTTGTTAAATTTACAAAGAACATCCTATCTTTACAATGCATACTAGTTAGTACATTTGATAAATTCTTAAATATTACAGTTCAAGAAATTCTGATGTATGTCATACAGCAATTCTGTAAATTATCTCAGTTTACCATTTTCATTCCGTTAAAAATCTGAAATCTCATCTTATATAATTATGTTGGATTTTGTAAGAGTTTTTTCTTACAAAACTACTAACTCATACCAAAGTATAGATACCAAGGGAAATCATCTCCACATCTCCACCTGGGAGTTCCTCACCCTTGTTATGGTAAATCTGCAGTTGTAGATTCATTCAGTGTCTTTCTCCTAATTCTTGCAGGACTATTAAGATGTATATGGATAACAATTCTCTCGGAGACTCAAGAAAGCTTAAGATAAGTGGCAGCATACATCTTGTGATTAATTTTTTTTTAATAGTGGCATGACAAAATATTTTTGCTGGCCTCATTGGAAAAATCATTTTAAACTAGCTAACCCTGATTAATTTTCCAGTTCCCAATTGTGCTATTTCAAAGATCTTTACCATGAATTTTAGTAGTATCGAGGAAAGTTAAAAAAACGAAACTTTAAAAAAAATTCAGCTCCTCCTCTTGTTGGTAAATTTGCATTAATTTTAGTTAAATATTTAAGATACAAAGACATTACATATGAAAACTAAAAAAATATATAAGCGCAGTTTTTACCTCCCCTGCAGTTAAACATAATCGCCTCTGCTCATGTGGCAGGTCTATCGGACCCTCCTTAGCATCCACCAATCTCAACAACACATTTCCAGGACAGGTGGAGAGACACTGACGCAGCATCATATTTCTGCTGTTAAGTGTGCCCCAATGCCACCATTCTGCAGCAGCCTTGTAAGTGCTGTTATTGCTGCCTTCAGGAGGTGCATGCATGCTCCACAAATAGGCACTCCCCCAGACCAAGTAGTACGATTGCATCAAGGTCACCTAGCTCTTAATGCTACTACTTGCAATAAGCCTAGACTGCCTCCCCTCAAGAAGGGTTAAGTTGGCCACAGCTCACACCCATCCTCCCCTGCCAGGTCCCTCTTACACCTAAGATGCTAGTTAAACACAGCAAGTTGGGTGAAGTCAGGGCTTTATTCTTCAGCACCACAGAGACAGCAACTGTAACTGTAGTTTAACCTATAAGAACTTTACTAGAAATATCTGAAATTAAAATCAACTCCTAATGATTCAACAAAGAATTACTCAAGAGTTTGATACGACTTCAGTTTGTGAATGGATGGAAGCACTTTTGCATTTTTTTTACCAAAGTTTTGTTAATTTTTTTTTGTTTTTATCAGCTAAAATTACTTCTATGGTCAAATCTTTGTTTATTTACACTCTTGTGGGTATACTGGTTTGTACTTGTACAATATCTGTCTATCTTCTGTAAAATAAACATTTAGTGAAAAAAGACCACAGTAAGTAAAGTGCAGCAAATAGAACTAAATTCAGATTTACTAAAAACAAAAGGCTATCAGGAAAGGGAGAAGACTGTTTGCAAAAGGGTACTCCTGTTATCATAAGAAAAATTAAACTGAGCAGTTTTTACCTTTTTTCTTTTGAGAAGACTTTGTGGAATCATCTTCACCATTTTTCTCCTCTCCAGACTCATCTGACTTTGTTCTAAGGTTCTCTTTGCTTTCACTGCTGTCCACTTGTTCTTGCTCCTTCATATCTTTTTTACCAGGTGTCTTTTTGGTGAACTGTGGCTTGTGGGAATGCTGAAAAGAAAAGTGATACAAAAACAAGGTTAAAAATCACCAACGGCTTCATGTACTATGCATTTGCTGAAACAAACTTACAGATCACATTAAACTGGGAAAAATCCTTCATTCCCATTTGTCTCGCAACTTAACTTTACAGTACTTTACAAGAGTACAATGATGGACTAATCTTTATGTTAAGACAGCAGTACATAACATTTAGTGTAGCACCCAAGTACGTGTGCTACAGCAATATTTAGCTGCCTAACCCAATAAGCATCCAAAAAATGAATGTTAAAAGCTGTACTGGTAGCACAGTAGCAGGGTACTGGACTGTGTTGCTGAAGAGTCTAACTCCTCGAGTGCTGGAGGGCTTGTTAAAAGTTTTCATTCCTCAGTGGAGAACATGAGGCTTTGCTCCACAGCAGGCTCCTTACTTCAGGGACAGTTCAACCTCTTCCAAGTCTGTTTCCATAACGCACAAAATACTGTCCATCCCTGCAATGACCAGTCCCCACTCCCCAACCCATCATGACTCTGAAAAAACTGAATTAACTGGGGAAGGGTAAAAAAATATTAAAATGAAGTTCATTAAGTGCTTGTACCAAGAAATCTACTTTCACCTTATGACAAAACTTTCTCCTGTGCTATAAAATTCCTGTTTTTACAATTGCAGTGACATCCACTTCAGAACATAAGAGAAAGTATTGCTATGTAAGAACTTAGCATAACTTCAGATGCGCTGTATCCATAACACCAGGGAATTTCCCTCTAGTGAAAACTCTCGCACGTCCGGCCATTATACAAAAGCTAAATGCTATCGCTATGTGCGCGATGTCCCACGTCTCTCTTTTGGACGTCGGGTATAAAGCAGACGTCAGCACGCACCTTCTTCAGAACTGAATGCCTCTGGAATCAGTGGCTACGGAGTGGGTACTCCAGGAGTCAGGCAAGTGTGAGGGGGAAGCCTGGGTGGGAAACTAAACAGCAGCATATAGAAGAGAAGGACATCTAAAGTTATGGTAAGTTCTTACACAATACTATGTCCTTCAATTCATATGCCGCTATATCCATAACATCAGGGAGAGTGCAACAGTTCCTGTCCTAAGAAAAGGGTGGAGGACCAGATGCACTTTCCACAAACCCATGAAGGATGGCTCCGGCAAATCCTGCTTTGGCTATAGAGACACTGTCCAATTTGTAGTGCTTAGTGAATGTGTACACACAGAGGACCATGTAGCTGCTTCGAGAATAGCAGCTGTATCCAAACCTTTAAAGAATGCCCCTGAAGAGGACAATGCCTTAGTGGAGTGTGCCTTTACAGAAAAGGGGAGCGACCTACCACGGGTTGTGTAACAGGAGATGATGATTTTAGATATCCAAGAAGATATGGTTTGCATGGAAACCAGGTGCCCCAGGGCTCTTGGGTGGTATGACATGAAGAGCCTATCAGACTTCCAGATGGGTTTGTTCTTGGCCAAATATCAAGAGATGTCTGTGTACATCTAAGGAGTGAAGTATCCTCTCTGCTGGGTTTTGTGGAGAGGGGAAAAAGGTTAGCAGGTTGATAGCCTGGTTCAAGGACAGCTCACTGACAACTTTAGGCATGAAGGTTGTGTTAGTACATAAACATACTCTGTCCTTGTGGAAGACGGTGAATGGGGAGAGGCCATAAGGGTTTGGAGTTCTGAAACCCTTCTGGCTGAAGTGATGGCCACCAACAGTATAGTTTTCCAAGTGCAGTGTTGGAGGGAGCAGTCTTTGGCTGGTTCAAAGGGTGGGAGATTCAATTTTTCTAGAACAAAACTTAGATCCCAAGGAGGTGCAATAGGCTTCCTTGGGGGGTCTGAGATGTAGTGCCCTTTTCAAAAAGTTTGACTTCTAACCTTGAAGCCAAAGGTGGTACCAGGGTCAGGCATGCTGAGATGGCAGATAAATGGGTTTTAATGGAGGAGTAGTACAGTCCACATTTCACTGGATCGCACAGGTAAGACAAGACCACTGCAGGCTCCACTATCAGTGCCTGTAAGTTGATTTCCTGACACCATACAGAAAATCTCTTCCACTTAGAGAGGCAAGATTTCCTGGCCTCATGCAAAACCTGAAGCACTTCCTCTGTGTATAGGTGTCTGAAGGGAATCGGTGCCCTACCACCCACAGTGTAAGGCTCAGTGTGGACAGTTGGGGGTGTAAGAGTGTTCCCTTCTCCTATGTGAGCAGGCCCATTCGTTGGGATAACTTGTGGTGATTGCCCTTGGCTAGATGTAGTAAGAGGGGGAACCAATACTGCCTTGGCCAATACGGAGTCACCAGCAAGACTTGAGGCTGTTTCTTCTGAATTTTCAGTAAGACTCTCTGTATGAGAGGGAAGGGGGATGCATAAGCGTACATCCCCTTCCATGGGATTGAGAGAGCATCCACCTTCCATGCTTCTAAGTGTGGTGCCCAGGAACAGAAGGTTGGGAGCTGTCTGATCATGGGGGAGGCAGAGATATCCACATCTGGAATATCCCATCAATGGACCAGGTCCAGAAACCCGCCAGTTCAATATCCACTCGTGAGACAGGGTCAGGGTCCTGGTTAACAAGTTTGCCATCACATTGTCTGCAGAAGGGATGTATACCACTTGGAGGATCATCCGTTTTTCCAGGACAATTTCCCAGGCCTGCAGTGCTAGCCTGCACAGGTGGTAGGACCTTGTCCCCCTGTTTGTTGATGTACCACAGCACCATGGTATTGTCTGTGTACCACCACAGAGTGCCTGGTAGAAGCTGATCCTTGAATATTAATCAAGGCCGATATCAAGGCTCTCATTTCTTTGATACTGATGTGGTCTTTCTGTTGAGCGACGGTCCATGTGTTCCTCACTCTCCATTCTCCTAAGGTTGGACCCCACCCTGTGTCTGATGCATCTATAAAGAGATCCTGGTTGGGAGACATTGGTTGTAACGGCAGGCCAGGATTTGACTGAATCTGGGTTAACCACCACTTCAGTTCCCTGCCCAGGCATGGAAGCATGGGGATCATGAACTCTAAGGGATGTAGGTGTTGCTTCCAGATACTTCGCAAGTATCACTGGAATTTCCTAATGTGAAGCCTTACCAGAGGTACCACGGGGATGGTAGAGGCCATGAATCCTAGGATTCTGAGGAATTCCCTGGCTGAGATGGCTTTGAGAGGAAGAATTTCCCTGAAATAAGACGTGGGCATAACAATTTTTTCTGGGGGAAAGCAGGCCCATCATCTCCCTGGTCAGAATCCAACATCCCGGGAACACCTGATCCTGTGAGGATCATCAGGGAAGATTTTTTGAGGTTTACAGTAAATCCCAGATCTGTTAAGAAGGAGAAGTCCAGGTGTTGTAAGGCCATGGTACTTGATGTAGCCTGCTGAAAGTGTGCAGAATCCACTGAGAAGCAGATGAATTTTCTGAAGAGTGGATGAACTGAGGTGTGTAAGTATGCATCCTTTATATCCAAGGAGGATACTAAGAAGGTGCTGAGGTGTGACAGATCCAGGACAGGCCTCTAGGGACTTTCCTTTCTGGGGACCAGGAAAATTCTTGAATAAAACCCCTTTCCTCTTGCAAGTGAAGGGACTTCTGAATTGCTCCCTGAGTGCGAAGTTCCTGCAGGACTGGGGGGAAGAATGGGAGACTAGAAATATGCTTAGTCTTTTGCTTCCTCTTTTTATGCGACTCCGATGGTGAAGAATTGGTGGTACAATGAACGGTAGGAGGGCCGGACAGCACTCCACAACATCAGAGGCTATATCTTCTCGTACAACAATCTGAGACCCCCCCCCCCCTCACATGGACCCTCGGAAATTATGAGCCTAGGTTTCCACTCGGCAACCGAATCAGATGCCTGTGAATCCCTCCACGATGTGACCTCGGGTGTTGTACCAGCTTCCCCTAAGCTATCCGCCAAAGTAAGATCCAAGGACTCTGGCTCGGACTGCGGGCCTTCACCAGGCTCGAGAGGTACGGCTGGAGTGGAAGGCACAGCAGTTGTTTCAGGCCTAGACTTTTTCGCCTTCTTGACTACAGGCTCGTCCGAGGAACCCGATGCCAGATCCATATGAGAAGCTAACTGTTAAAGTCTCTGATTCTCTAGGTAGGATTTCAATGCTGCTAAGTGAATTCTAAGGGTTTTGAGTATGAAGGCCTGCCAAACATTACAGGTGTTTGGTCGTGTTCTTGGCCTAAGCAAAACAGGCAGAATTCATGCGAGTCCTTATGTGGAATTTGCCTTCCACACCTACACTTGCCCTTCCTACCAGACATGAACCCAAAGATGTAGCAAGCAAATAAAAAAACACTATGGGTTATTTATCTGAAGTCAGATGGTGCAAAATCACTTTTTCAGAAAGAGCGACAAGCAGAGCTGGCAGTCACACAGGCAGCAGAAAAGCTCTTAAGAAGGTGAGTGCTGACGTCTGCTTTATACCCAATGTCTGTTTACAACTGCTGTCCAAGACAGACTCAGGATGTCGCATGCACCTAGCGGTAGCATTTAACTTTTGTATAATGACCAGACGTAAGAGAGTTCACCAAAAAACTCCCCTATGCTATGGATACAGCAGCATATGGATAGAAGGACATCTATCAATACATTTTCTGGACATTCTAGAATGCAGAGTACTTCAAAGTAACATTAAGTTTATTCTGTGAAAAGTCTATCGTAAGTTTCAAACAGAGAGATAAAAATATTACAAAAAAGTCAAAACAAATTACTTGCATATAGCAACCAGATTTCTAACCTGCCAGAATTTGTTACGTTTTTGTGAAACGGTAAATGTTAACCAGAAAAGGGTTGTGTAAACTTAAGTACTATTCTGTGACATTGTTTATGGCATTAGAAGAGGAATAACGTCCAGATTCCTTTTCATGGGTTGCGTTCTTTTGCCTAACCTAAATTAATAAAAAATGCAATCAAGATGTCTGCTGCTTTTCAATCCTGTAAAGGAGGATCTGTTTCTTACATTTTTGTAAATGAGTACTACACAGCTTGGATCCTCAACTTTGTAGACCAAAAGTAGTACTCAGAAAAGTGAATACATAAAAGTAATATTACTGCTAAAAAGAGCTATTTACTACATTACGACTGTAAGCAAATATACACTAAAGTCAGTGAATACAAGGACAAATGCTGTAAATTAAAACATCATGGTATCAAAATACAAATGTGAAGTACTGAATCTCACTGTCAACTAATAAAAAGCAAGAATACGTCCATGACCCTTACTATGAAGACTCCAACAGGTGGTAAAGTCGGCAAACCAACAGTTTGTAAAATGCAGGAGTTGGAATTGTTTACATCTTACAAAGTCCACTGAAGGGCTTTAATAGCATTCACACCGCAATTTTAAGTGTCAGCTGTAAAACACAGGATCAACCCAATATTCAGTTACATGAGTACAGATCATCCGAAGTTGCCATACATTAACTTCAAGATAGATGAAACTGCATAACGAAGACTTTGAAGCAGCAGTGACGTTTATTTTCTATTAAAGTTACGTCGAAAAAGTATGTCCCCTACAAATACTACATGTGGCCATTATTACTCTTCTAGACTCAGAATGTGACAGACTAATTAGCAGTTTACACACCCCTTTTTAAGGTTATCATAAATATTTCAGGCCAAACGTGACAAATTCTGGCAGGCTGGAAATCTGGATGTGATAATACGCAAGTAACAATAAATTTCTTGGAGCACAGCAGGTCACTGCTTCAAGTTAACATTCTAAAATAGAACCCTGGCCTCAGTGACTGAAGGAGTTCACAACAAATACTGAACATTTAGTTTTTCTTGCGTCACATTAAAAACACAATATGTCATCCAAAGCCAGGCAGCAAAAGATGCATAAGGTGTAGGTCAAAACAATGGATCAGCATTGTAGCACTTGCACTGGAAGACAGCAGGGCTTGTTGATGCTAGTACAGATACCCAGTTTCAGATTTTCCACAAATCATCTGAGAGAGCAGCTTCATATCAGATTGCCTTGAGTTTGGTGATGTCTAGTTCTGTACTTAGTCATCATAAAATATCACTAACCACCTCAGGAACTCAAGAAACTGGTTCCTCATATCGTAAGCAAAAGTGAACAAACAAGTAGCAGTACTTGAGAATGAAAAAGTCTTCTGCTGTCAAATAGATGAAAGTTGCATACTTAATTTAACAGATATGGACAAGTGTGTCCTCATCAGCCACTGAGAATGGAATCGCAGGCTTTCAATTAGCTTTCCCAGGCTACTAAACCCCTTTTCCTTGCCTACTCTCCTGATCTTAGGCCTATTACTCAAAAGATAAGCATCATACCTAGTAATACAACAAATCTCCCAGAAAATGTCCAAGACAGAGGCAGTGGGTTAGGAATGTTTACAAGCAAGAACCTGCTCATCCAGATCCACTGTTATGGCAAGAACAACAGAATCATAGGTTATTCCCTCAGAGTTGTAATCATGTGATTATCCTTCCCAAGTGGTAATCATGGGAACATACCTCTGATCACTGCAGCTCTAAATAAAGATCTAGACCTGGAGCACATATCCAGCTTATACTGTCTTGAAAAGTTATTCAGTGAACTCCATGTAGCTGCAATCATCCAAGGATACATTTCTTAAAAAAACGGTTAGCCACAGCTCTAATAGTGTGTACTGCAAGCACAGATGACAGCATTTTGTCAAACTTCTGGTAAACCGTAAGCCACTCACTTTCATAATTTTGTTTCACACTTTTAATATAGAATTAAGACAGATTTGGGTAGGTTTCCTGACTGAGTTCTGTCCACACAATCTGAGCTGTCTGCAAAAGTTTGGTAAGAAATCAAAACTTTTTAAAATTAGAACTCTGCAACAATATCTATACAACGCATTATCTGACTTTTTCATTTGGTCATAAACAATTCTTTAATTCAAACTTCTGTTTGTTTTCCCCACGTAATATGCATCACATGAGATACACTTAGCTAAGTAAACCATATCAGAAGGAAGCGCCACCAGTTTTCTGGGAGACTTATCTAGCACCCCTTTCAAAAACATTTTCACAAAATAATGCTCTGAAAGATAGAGAACCATGAGCAGACATGCTGAAATAGCCAAAAAAATCAACCTTCAGAGAGGAGCAAGATCAGCCACAGAACAGCAACTCACACAAATATTGTAAAACCAGAGACACCAGCTCTGAATAAGTGCTGGCGGTTTTGTTTGCACCAAGTACAAAACTTTTTCCATCTGCTAATATGACTTTTCTAGTACCAGGCCTTTAGAGTACCTGCTTGTGCATCCTCAGAAAACAGGTACCTAAAAAGTATTAAGACCCAATAACCTAGGAAGTCAGTTGTAGTTATTTGGAGATGCATGCATCAAACACCCTTGTGCTCTTGTCCAAGTAAATCTAGTCTGTAAAGGAAGTTTGCAGTAACTGCCCCTGGCCAGTTCCAGAAGAGAGCCACTGCTGCTTGGGCCAGAAGGGAGTCACTGCAATGACCTTTGTGGACTCCTCATGAATATTAAGTACCTTGGATATCAGTGGAAATGGGTGGAAAAGCATACAGGAATACTGTACAAGGAAAAGAAAAGGCATCTGTCTTCCATTGCTTCTTACATGAAGTCCTGGAATAGCAGTCTGCCAGCTGATTGTTTAGAGAGGAGGCAAAAAAGGTCTACTTGAGGAATTTCACAGAGATGAATCAAATATTGGAAAATCCCTGATCCAGTTTCCATTTGTGAGGGTCTGCCTTGGTCGTCCTTAGCTCATCTGCCACATAATTTTGCTCTGATGGAATGCAAGATGCCTGTAGAGTGAAACTGTGCTCTAAAGCTATATCCCATGCTAACGTGGCTGGACTGCAAAGACATTAAGATCTGGTCCCCCTTTGCTTGCTTAACTACCACATCAATGTGGTACTGTCTAACTATAAGAGGTCCTGAGGACCAACAAATAATTCAAAGAGTTGAGTGCATTTGTAAGAGCTAGGCTTTATGTTTATGCATTTTTGCCTATATTTCTTGTCAAAGAGACCTTGCACTTTCATTTCTTTTGATATTACTTCCCAAGCAAACTTTGGGTTCATAGGTTGGTACTAGGCTATCAGCCCTAGGGCCTTTACAAGCCTAGCCATAATTCCCTGGCTATTTCTTCCCACAGTATTTACTTCCCTGGACCCTTGTCTAGCAGGGCGAATGTCTGTGGTGACTGCTTTGGAGCAGGAAGAGAGAAGGGGGTGACCTGCATTCAGGGATATTTGAAGTTTCCCTCTCAATTGCAGAACTAGAATTTGAAGATAATGGGTGCTGGCACTGGGACCAAAGAAGTCAGATATTATCTTTCACATGTGAAGTCTTGCCAGAAGCATCACAAGAATCTGCCACGATACCCAGAATCCTAAGGTATTCCCTCACAATAACCAAAGTATGACTGAAAAACTCTTGAAATATATCTATACACTTATTATTTACCCCTGGGAAGAAAAGCTCTTTGTATTAAGGCATTTAGTACATGCCCCAGGAACACAACTTTATGCAATGGAGACAAAAAGACTTTGGTTTGTTTTTCGGGAATCCTAGCCTGCATGCAAGATCTCTCACCCAGGGGAGAGATACTGACAACTTTGAAAAGGACCCCACAAAGATAAGCAAGTCATCCAAATATAGAAAAAATGTGGACACCCACTAGCCTGTAATGCACTTCCACAGGAGAACTGAATGTGATCCACCACACAAAACCATGAGAAACATCTGAAGCCTGGATGAATAGGAATGTGATGACCATCTTTTAAACCGAAAGTTAACAAAGAACTAAAGCATTCTGAACTTGGGCATCATCACATATTGGTATTTAAAAAAGAAAAAAGAAAACTTCAAGCATTTTTTCTTTCTTTGGCGTGTGCACACAAAACAATTCATTAAAAAACATTTCCCAACTGGGAAGGAGGAACTGTTACAATTACTTTCTGAACCAGCATGTGCGCTGTAGGACAGGAGGGAACAGACGAGTTTGTTCTGGTGGATGTAGAATAATTCCCAGAAATGGCAGAATTTCTTCCCATTGCCACGTGTAACCTTGCAGAATTCACCTTATAACACATTTAACTGAAACAATCTATTGCGAGACTGGAGGGAAGATTCGGAATGCCAGGGTGGTAAGGATAAGGTCCCTTATACAGTAATTCTACCTTATTTGGCTGTCCTTTGTTACGGGGAATGAGGAACTGTTACAATTAGTTTCTGAACCAGCATGTGCTGTAGGACAGGAGGGAACAGACGAGTTTGTTCTGGTGGATATGTAGAATAATTCCCAGAAATGGCAGAATTTCTTCCCATTGCCACGTGTAACCTTGCAGAATTCACCTTAGAACACATTTAACTGAAACAATCTATTGCGAGGCTGGAGGGAAGATTCGGAATGCCAGGGCGGTAAGGATAAGGTCCCTTATACAGTAATTCTACCTTATTTGGCTGTCCTTTGTTACGGGGGGGGGGGGGGGGGGGGCTGCTCACTGCCATTATTTTTAAACATCTAACTACCAGCATTTTGCTCAGACTGTTTACGTTTTGTGGCAAAACTGGACAAGGAAGTGCTGACAATCTGAGATGAATCAGCTTCTCCCTCTCATCACATCTGTTAACCTCTGCAGCAGAGAGTAAAAAAAAAATCTCTATCCAAAGGAGAATTTAAAATCTAATTTTCTACACATTCTGGTAGGTTCTGAGAATCCAGCCAAGCAAACCTCCAAAGAGTACCATTGCCTGGATGTAGTATCTACCGAGTCATATACAAACTCTCACTCACGCTTACCTTCTACCCTCCTAAACTTACTGCTCCCAAATTCTCACAAATCTAAACTCCTCTCTACTTACTAGAGTCAACCTATCACAAGATAGCCAGATTCTCAGCTCAACAAACCTATAAATCCCACCACTGTCTCTCCCTAAAATACTTAAACTGGCTTGAACTACCTCATCTACTTCTCTTCTCACAGCTCCAAGTCATACACACAATTTTATATCAGCCAGCCTATTGTCCAGCACTATGCTCCCTCATCTCCCATTATTCACCTATAAGAAATCTCCAGAGCTCAAACCAAGATCTATTATATATCTATAAACAAAGTCTAAATCCAGGTGCAATACACATAGCTACCACCCCTCTATAGCATGGAACAAACTCCCTCTAGATATCAGAACTTTTACACATCCCAAACAATTTAAATCAGCAACAAAAGAATACTCAAAACACAGCGGACCTGCCACTGTTCTCACCCTCCCTGAATTCATCCATCTAACAGTAATACCTTCTTTCTCCTCTCTCTAACGTTTCCTCTTATAACCAACCTCTATCTAAATCTTATCTAATCCATCCTTCCCCCTCTACACTTCCTTTCCTCTATGTAGTCACCCACTAAGACATTGGTACAGTACATATAATTATATAACATCTAAAAAAAGAAAAAAAAATACCTATTGCCTTCATGTAATTTCCCATGCATGTATATCTATTTGTTACACAATACGGTTTGCTTTTTTACTTTTATACATATTGTTTTATTGCATGAGATCTTAGATTACCTTGAACTGTAACATTTCCATTACCTGGAGCTTTTCTCCCCGTGCCTCCACTGAAAAAGGGCTTTTAGCCCAGCCACACATTCCCGGTCAACAAATGTAAAATAAATAAATAAAACAACATGTAGTGTGACCTGAAAAACTGAAAGCTAGTAATGTCTTTCGGCTTTTCCCGGTTAGGGGTCGCCACAGCGGAACTCCGGTCCGCTTATTACTGGCAGTGGATTTTTAGGGTGCCGAGTTGCCAGTCCAACGCCCAACCTTCAAAGAAGGCACACCCATTCATGCTCACACCTACCTGCATGTCTAACATCAATCAACCGCGGGGAGGACAGGGTGTATATGTTAAATACTCGAACTCTTAAATGTTCGAATCACTAAAGATAAACCTTTAGTGATCGAACATTTAAATGTTCGAATATTTAAAAAAATAAATAAATAAATAAAACTAAACAAAAAAAATCTAAAGGGTGTAAACAGGGGGGCAAGCCCCCATGCACCCCCCACACCCCCTCTACTTAAATATAGCAACTCCAAGACAGCACTACAGTGTAGGAAATGAGAAATTTTCCATTTCCGCACTGTAGCACACTGAAGTGCGATCTCGGAATTGTTAAATTTAAGTAGCGGGGGTGTGGGGGGTGCAGGTGGGCTTGCCCCCTGCTTACATACTTTACACTTTTTTTTTTGCAAATATTAATTTTTTAAATGTCGAACATTTAACTGTTCGATCACTGTCGATTAGTGGTTCGAACAATTAAGCGTTCAAACATATAACAAACCCGGGAGGACATGTAGACTCCACACAGAGGGCACTCCAGCAGAGACTCGAACGGGAGAACCTCTTGCGGTGAGGCGACAACCCTAACCTCTGCACCACTGCGGCTCCACCTGAGAAACTGAAAACTAAACCACTTAAAACAAATTCTCCTCACAGGAAGGAATTGCAGATAAAGCACTCCTCATACTTCAACAATTAGTCAGACTAAACATTTGAGCCTGGCAATTCAAAATTCTAAAAAATGAATGTCGCAGAAGATATAATTTCTCCCCAAACTTATCAACTGTTTTACCATACCTGTTAGGAGGAGGATTAGAATTAAAATGTTTGGCAGCAGCTGGAATAACTGTAGCTAATGGAGTGAAGTCTGGGACAAGGGTATAAAAATTTGAAAGACTGAGGAACTATATTACATTCTATCTGCTTTCTTAAGTGCAGCGGAGTGGCTGTTAGGGAAATGAAAAGCTGTGACAAACATCCTCCAATGCTGTCAGCATTGCGGGAATGGGAAGATGTTCTCAGAATTCCATTTTTTAACAGCTCAGAATTTTCTTAGGGATTGAGAAACCTCAAGTGTTCTCCACCAACACTGGCACATTCTGGACACAATCTCAGAGAAAAAAATCCCTGACGGAGATTCATATAACAACCTTTCCTCTAAGTCTAAATCAGAAATCTGAGGAGAAAAGACAGTCTCCCCCATCCAACTGAACCCCAAATTCAGTTTTTTTGAATCTCAAGAAAAAAAAATTCTTTTTACCAGAAGCCACTCGACAGAAAAGGTCAATACACTGTACAAGACCCTGAGCCAGTCCCCTGCTCCAATTTCACTGGACAGGAGTAAAGGTTTGGTATACTGTTCCTTTCAGACAGGAAAGTTGGGGGGGGGGGGGCAAACAGAATAATTAATGGTAGCAACAGCTTCTCAGGGGATGAGCACAACATTCTGGCTGAGCAGGGGCACCTTCACTGCCCCTTCTCTAAAGGCTGACAAGGGTGGCCCTCCCTTGCCTCCTGAGAGGACTCAAACAGCCACACAGTATGGCCAACACCCCCCCAACCCATAGCAGTTGTATGGACAACACCAGAGGGATCCAAGCATAAAATGAGGGTTTGAGGAACCAGCTTTGGCCACAGCAGCCTCACCCATCTGCAGCTGACACACACTGCTAGCCTGCTGTGGTGGTAAAAACTAACTTTTTCCTTTTGTGGCTGGAAGAAAAACAGATCATGGGGGTCAGTAGTTTGCCACAGTCCAGCCAAAAATAGTGTTTCTTTCCCAGGGAAGTTAAGTAGCACAAGACAGTAAAAATTTAAAACTCAGTTAAAAGTACCTTTTCCAGTTAAAACACAGCAAAATGTACTCTACTTTTTATGGGGTTGATAAACTTGTAACAGTTTCTCCTCAGAAAAAAAGTTTAAAATCTTTAAACTGTCAAAAAAAAAAAGTGCATTCCCATTTAATAGTACAGTGAAAACGCGTGACTGTCAAACACATGTTTTCACTCACTTAAAATATACTTACCTTAACAGGAAAGCAAGTTTAAACATTAAAATATGAGGAGGTTTTTTCCCTCAAAGGGAATGTATCTGCCCAGCAATGGGACAGCACAAGCTGTCTATCAGTCCTATGAAGAACAGAGGAGCGCTATCTTCTATGGCCAAAACCCATTAGTCAGATCAGCTCCTGCTAACGGTTTGGGCACATGGAAGGTACCACGAAGCTTTTAGAAGCTAGCCAGCTGTATATTCTATGCAGAATATAACCTATATGGCTTAGACCACTGCATCAATGATAAAAATCAACATTGCAACAGAGGACACTGGCTTGAAGGATGGTTGCATTAAGAGTTTCCAGTACAAAATGTATACCCCACAGAGGTACAGGACCATCTCACAAGTAGTCTTAAAGAGAAATATCCCTCTCAAGAAAGCTTTGCAAAGTCCGAGTTGCCAGAGAAAATGAGTCAGCCTAAAGAAGTTAGTTTGAAATTGGAGCCATCTGTATCTTAATTGTTGAAAAATTTGCATCTGAATCAATGGAGTAGACAGGAACTATAAAACCTCCAACAGAGACCTTGAGATGGTTTATCCTTTGGTAGGCAGTCGGGAGAGTGAAAAACTTCCATTTACTAATGTAGGCCTGAGTAGAACCTTTTTAGGATGCTTCAGAAATGCGAACAATATCCTGGGATAAGGCAGGTTCGATGAACATTACTGGAATAAGGGAAACCAAGTGATTAATTTCAGGTTGTAGATAGCAGTGAGGCTTCCCAAATGGTTGAGAGAGCAGATCCGGTGCTGTATCCAGGAAATAAGGTTGCTTCTTGAGGTGAGGCATCAGCATGGGAAACCCAACTTGCCTGGGCCAGAACTGAGAAATGAGGGTGATCACTGCCTCTGCACCAAAGAGCTTTCTGCAAAAATTTGGGTATCAGGTACAAAGGCGGATAAACAAAGGATTCCGGAAGGCCACTGCTTGACCAGAGTGTCGCTCAGGGATGGTCAGTCGTGGGGGATCAAGGCAAATTAGGTACTATATTTTGGTACTGGACATGGATGGAAAAAGATCAGAGCATGGATGGCCCAAACAGTTAAAAACTGTCTAAGCCACTGCTGGATTCAGAGACTACTTGCGAGGCATCAGAATAGTCTTGTTGAGCTTGTCCCACATGGCAGATGTTTTTTCTGGGAATGTGCACTGCTATCAGAAAGTGTCAAGAATTCACTCAACAGCCACACTCTCATTCCCTCCCGATGTAAGGGATATGACTTATCTGCTCTGCCCCTGCTTGCTGATGTACCATACTACTGCTATGTAGTTGGTGTGGCTGCAGGGGAGGTACTCGTCAAGTTACTGCAATACTAAGACCATCACTCGAATCTCCATGATGATGATGTCAAGGTTTGCCAAAACATCCCATATACTTTGGACCATCATCCCCTGAAAATCCCCCCCCCCCCACTCCACCCTTAAGAGGAGGAGACTGGGGTGAATACTGCCACCAGGAAGAATAAAGCATCTTCCCGACAAACAAAAGGAGATGTGCTCCACCATGCTACATGATCCTTGCAACTGTTTGTCAAACATGACTGGGAAGTAAAGATGCCAAACAAGGTGAGATCACTGAGCTGATAGCAACCATTAACACTTGTGATAACGGCCAATTTGGACCATCAGAATACCAGATGCCATGAGACCCAGAGCCTGGAAAACTAAATAGGCAGGTGGTCTCTGTTGCACTGAAGAACCTGAACTAAATAGTGTGAGGGCTGAACCCTGTCTGGGAGGAAGAAGAAAGACCATGCCTTCCACTATATCTAGGTGGCAGCCTGTGAAATGAATGGCTTGGGTAAACTAATACAGACTTCTCTCTGTTAACGGATATCCACAATGATATAGTAGTGCCTGGCCTTTATAAAGGAAGACACCTCTGGTACTGCCAGGAGACAATCGTCTAAAAAGGGAAACATTATGGTTCTTTGGAGCCACAGATGAGCCACGACTATGGTCATGCACTTGGGTTAACACTCAGGCAGCTGTGGAGAGACCGAAGGGCAGGACCCTGACCTGATAATGATTGGTTCCCATTAGGAAGTAAAGGAATCTCCTGGAGGCTTTAGCAATCTTGCAGCATCATGCAGATTCATGAAGCACATTCAGCCATTTGCTTACAGACACTGCAGAATCAACTGCACCAACTATTCTGAACAGGGTCTTTTTTTTTTTTTTTTTTTTACAAAGTTGTTGAGGTAACTTCGATCGGTGTGAAGACCTTGTACTTTTTCAGAACCAAAAATAATTTTTAATACTCTGACCCTGTCTGGTCTAGCAAGACCTCCTGGATGTCACTTTTGAAGCAAATATAAAGCTTTTTTCTGCCACTTTTAGCTGGTGGGGTGGTACATTGGGAAGTGGCCAAAGGGATGGGGAGGACATGGGGAAAAGGGTATGTAACATCTTCTGGGTATTATTCCTTTTACCCAAGAGTACCCGCGATGTTATCCATGCAGGGGAGTAGAGGGATACAGAACCCCCTGCCTCCACAGGGGAAGTAGTCTAGTAGCCCCACGGTGATGAGTCTGTTGCCAGTCAGAAAACTGCAGGTAACCTCGCTGGTTTTGTGGACTTTCACAACCTCTGGGTCTGAGCCAGCTGTCAGAAATGGAATTGAAGGGATGACATCTTGATTTGTGGAAGTACAATTATTTGGACCCCTTTTAGCTCTTGTCGTAAGGTCTTTGAGGATTCTAAAATCTTAATCCAAACAGCAGAAAGCATCTTGCTCGCACTTTTGCATTCATTTCCTGCCCGCAGTTCCAAGCAGGGAGAATCTGTCATATGGGTCATTGATAAAGGACACCTTGAAATAGTCTGAAAAATCATGCAAGTGAAGCCAAGAAAGACACATCATACAAATGTCTGACCCTTCTACTTATTGCTGCTTCAATAGCCACACCGTGCATGAGCTGCATGGATTGATTAGCAATATTACATGATATCCAAAGTGGTCTCCAGTGGTTCCCCTGAAATCAGTTTGGGAGGGTCTTTTTCAGTGTTTCTAATCATTCCTTGTCTAGGTCTCTGAAATTTATTCTCACAGGTGACACAGTTTGGAGCATTTGCTGCAAAGGAACCAGAAGCATATGCCCACATTCCTAACCTGTCCATTGTCTAAGACTCCTGATTTGTTGGATGAACTCTGGTTCTCCAGCTTTTTCTTTGTGCTGGCAGACAATGGAATCCACTTGGGTACCCCTTGCCCAGTACTGCCAAATCCTTGGGAGAGCTCAGAATTTTGTATGGCTTCCTAGGTACAGACACACTAAGTTAGGCTCTTGTCATGACTTCCAGATGGACAAGTCAATGATGACCCACCAGAAGCTGCATTTCCCCAGACAAAGATGACAAAACTGCAGGCTTCAAGCAAGACCTTTTCATCCAGAGAGGGGGAGTCTCTGAGACAATTATCCTTTTGGCACATAAGCTCTAGAATGTCACCAAAGGTAATGTCTTCCAGGGGAGACTGTGGTGATCCATCTCTGTCAGAGTCTGATATCACTCTCAACTTTAAATGTCCCTTTTCTTAGAACACAAGATGGTGAGTTGTCAGAGTCCACACAGAACTGCATCAACATCTGAGTAGACATCTTGAGACATATGGTTCAACCCTGAACTATCAAAAGTTAAGTTCACTCAAGTACAGCTCTAAATATACATGCCAAAAGCCCAACAAAAAGTCGCCAATGGGGAAATGTAACAACCTACGCCAAAACTCCAAACTTTAAGGAAAAAGTCAGCAACAGTTATCTCCAATACAAAATTATCCTAAACAAACAACTCAAATATTATCAAAGTAGGAGTTAAGGAGCACTTAGCTGTAAGAGCCAACAGATCACATCCAAACGCAAAGTCAGCAAATGAGATCAAGAGAAAACAGCTTAAACAAAACAAGTGTATTACGACAGGGAAACGTTAGAGGAGCTCAAGGCTGAAGCAATAGCTTTGCTGGCTAGGATCTGAGAAACATCCCAAGACCCAGCAGTTGGATCGGATGGATGAAATGAAAAGGATTGACAACTCTGTTCGAAAATTCACTTTATGTACCAAAATATAAATAGCAGAGCATTTTTCCCATCCAAATTCTTTTGCATTGCCCTATTTTTTCCACACATGATGGAAGCCCAAAAGCAGACTCTTGTCAGGAGTGTATTTATCAGCCCACTCTGATGTCCGCCGTCAGGTGTTGTACCCTCAGCCATATGTGTAGTTCAATGTAGATATAACTCTGACAAATGCAACAGTAAGTGCTATAAGAACAAGATAAAGACAACTTTCCTAGCCCAAGTATTAACACTGTCATAGCTCCATTTTTATTGCATTCTTACTCACCCCAACTTCAAGCTATAAAAGATGTTTCACCGCAGAGTCTGAGACCTCACTGCATATACACTGTTACATAACGTCTCCTTGACACTGGAGAAAATAGGTCTGGCAGTTAACTATCCTAATGTCTGTGGCAGTAACAGTAAAGACTTGTCAAAGCACTAACTTAAGTTGCTATTAGGAAGAGTAAATCATAATGTATAAAGTTGATTAAGGCAGATTGTGAAGCCACTGGACCAATTGTTATGGTTTGCAATATAATAAAACAGTACAGTCACTCATTTCAGACTGTGTTGTGTGTGTGTTTAAATGTTTTTAAGGAGCACTACTAAATCAAACTGGAGATAAAGATCATCTGGAATAAGCTGTTTGTGATGTATGGATTCTTATGCTAAACAATGACAAGTTGTGTAAGCACTGATTGCCTGGCATGAAGTTAGACAAACTATACAAACATTAAATTATAAAATGCTGCTATCAGCAATCAATGTTACTCGCGATAAAATATTACTCCTTAATATTAATTTAAAAAATTACTCCTTAAAATTAATTAAAAAAAAAAAACAGAAGTATTGTCAGAAAAATACAGAGTAGCACTGGAAAGTCAGGAACAACAAGAATGCCAACGGATGCACCGAAGGGAGAAAACTTCAACACAACATAATCAAGTAGTATTATTATTATTATTAGATAAACAAAGTAAAGAGATTGAAAAGTGCTATAAAGACAGGATTGTAGCACAACAGCAGACTGATCAGGATCTTGCACCATCTCCAATAATAAACTGAAAATATCAGCTCAAGTATAAAAACCTAGAAGGGTATATAAACAACTATAAAGGGAAAAGTGCAAATTAAGCAATTTGATGGTAGACCAAAAAGCTTCGAGAAAGAAAGCAAAAGCCACAGCAATACTACAAAAAGGAGGATAAATTAACTCCTTTTGAAGAAATATTTTGAAGACACTGCTGATCACAAAGATCAGCAAATGGACAAGTTAAAAAAACAGTACATTCTAATATAGAGAACAAGAAATGAAATCAACAGCCAAAAACAGTGCAAAAGAATTAAGAAAGGCTCCTAAATGGAAAAACCCAGGTCAAGATAGAGTATCCATCTTCCAGGTAAAAGGTGCCAACATCTTTGCATAATGATTTAGCATGCAGTAAAGTTAATACACACATCCTGAAAGGACAACAACCTGGTTAAACAGGTAAACTAAAGAGCAGCGAACATGCAAGCTATCCTAAGAATATCCCAGTAACTTGCTTTCTCAAAATATTTAAATTATGCATTGGAAATGACACATTTCGTCGTCACAGTCAGAACAAAAAGGTAATTAAAAGAATATATGGAACAAAGGATAGTTTATTATTAAAGCCCTGTATTATCTCAATTACTAATTAAAGTTACTTATTGGGTGTCCAAAATGCAAGGTTTAAGTCTTTTGAATGGGTAATGGTGGTGGCGTTTGTTTTGTGAATATGCAGGATCTCCATCAGAGTGGGGTCTGACAATACCCTGTATGCCAGGCATAGATCTCCCCTCAACAGCCTTTAGGAGACAAAATACAGGGATAGGACTTTGAGGTGGACTGCATACAACATTTTATTTATGCCCTGTATTTCTTTTAGTGTGGAACATCTGTGGACATTATATTTGTTTGATATGCCAGGTTAGGTACATACCAAAGGGGGGCAATGTACTCCTTGGACCTAGATGCCATACATATCTTTGTTTACAAGTTGCGCAACACGGAAGGATTTCCTCACTACTGCTGATACAGGATGGTCTAAGGATAGACTACTGACTGTCACTACGTCCCTGACTACTGGGGTCAACCCTAAGGAGTGTTGTCAATATGATAGTTACCTGGGGTGGAGGACTTCCATACTCTTATGCATTTCTTGGCACTAAAGTTTTAGTCCATGGCTCTGACAACAGTTGTCTGTGTCAGCCCATCCTGGAGAACATTTTTATCGGTGTGGGATTCAATGACTGCTCCTAATTTGCAACCATCTGTAAATTTAGTCAGCCAGAGACTAATGACATTGGCTTTCATTTCAGAGAAGTAAATGCCAAAAAAGGAGGGGTCAAAGGACCAATCCCTGAGGGACTCCATTTGTGATTGACCTCTTTCTAGAGGTGGATTCCCCAATTCTAACTTTCTGGGTCATGTGAGCCAGTTGGCTATCCACCAAGTGACATACAGGTTTGTGCCTAACCTCGAGTTTGTAAACAATGCCCAAGAGTAGGGTACTGGGTCAAATGCCTCAGAAAGGTCAAGGTAGGCGGTATTAACTGTTCTGCCCTAATCCATTGCTTTGGTGACCTTATCAAAGTCACCCACCAGGTTCAACAGGCATGACCTGCCTTTGATGAAACTAAATTGTGTTGGGTCCAGTGTCTGGAGGTTTACTTTTTTAATTATTGATCATTTCCATGATAATTCTTTCCATTGCTTTGCATACAGGACTAGTGAGACTTATGGATCTGTAGTTTCCAGGGTCTGCAGAAGGCCCACCTTTGTGCAGAGGAATGACTGCTGCTGTTCTCCATTCATGAGGCACAAAGCCTGTTTGGAGGCAACAATTAAATAGCAGTTTCAGGCAGCCTGATTGGTCATGCTTCATGCTATTTGAATGGCATCTTGAGATACTGGCTGGGCCCACTGATGTAGTTCTTGGCTTTAGAGACAGCAACAAGGACCTGTTCCCTAGCAATAGCAGGGAGAGTTACATTTGACGGTATTTCCTGAGGGAAGGTTGAGTGGGAGATCGGAGTAAAGTTGGAGCATAATTTGTCAGCCAGTAGGTTTGCTACATATTCTGGCTCAGTACAGGTGGCTCCAGTTACAATGAGCTTTGCACACAACTGTGTATTGCCTTTGAGGTTGCAGACAAAGAAAAGTTGTGCAAAATCTTACCATAACTACAGATGTCTCTCTCTTCTATGCTGCAGTACTCTTTAAATAATGGTAAGTATTCCACTACTCGACCCGATTGTCAGCCTGTGTACAAAAGCTTCAAGCTACTGTTGGTACGTGGGACATTGCACGTAGGCTCCTAGGACATCAGCCATAAAAGGGACAACCGCACGTATAATCCTCAGAAAAAAGTAGCCTCATAAGGAAAACTCCAAAGGGAGAACCAGGAGACAGTTATCCAAATAATAAGCAAGATGTAGGGGGGTGGAATAGAATACTGCAACAGAGAAGGACATCTATAATTATGGTAAGTTTTTACACAACTATTCTATGTCCTTCTATCCAATGTTGCAGTATTTGTTATATATGGGAGTGTGCAAAAGCTGAAAAGGAACCCAGAGAGGGGGAAGGAACAGGGAGAGATCAAGCAAACATTTTCCACAAATCCATGCAGGATTGCTCTGGCCCTAGAAATATAATCCAACTTGTAATGCTTTGTAAAGTTATGAGCAAAAGATGGTCAGCTTCCAAAATGGACCGAGTATCCAAACCCCTGAAGAAAGCCCCTGAGGATGGCACAAATCTAGTGGAATGGGCCCTTAAACACAAGAGGATAAGGACTTCCCATGAAAATTATCGCAAAACACAGTAGACTTAGACATTCATGGAGAGATACTTTGCTTAGAAACAAGCAAACCCAGAGCCCTGGGATAGGATGACGCAAATAACCGATCAGATTTCCTGACAGTTTTGTGAAGACAGAATCTAAGCCCTCTATGCACATCTAGGGAATGCAAAATTCTCTCACTAGGAGAGTGTGGAGATGGGGAAAAAAAAAAACAGGCAATTGGATATCTTGTTTTAAGGAAAGATCATCAACCACTTCAGGCATAAAGGACGGATTGGTTCTCAAAAAATTCTGTCCTTATGGAAAACTAGGAATTCCTGAACATTGGAAACCCTTCTGGCAGAGGTAATATCCACCACGAGTACTGTTTTCAAAGTACAAAACTTTTGAGAAGAGAGGCTGCCGGTTCAAAAGGGGCCTGAGTCAACTTCTCCAGGACAAAATTAAGATCCCTGGAAGAAAGTACAGTTGTGTACACTTACCATAAATGTAGATGTTAGAGTGTATTCACTGTTACAGTCATCACACTTGGGTTACCTGCCTGCATGTAGCCCTCAGTCGGCCCGAATTCCAGAGTCTTGGGATTTCTGCATCTGATGCTGTTGCCTCATCCATGACGTCAGGTCACCAGGGGTATAAAACACGCAGCAGATGCCATTACATTAGTTTTTCTTGCCCCAGATATCAGGAGCTCCTAATAGGAAGCAATCAAATGGTGTGGAACACCTCCAGTAAAAAGTAAATACCATTTCCATAAGATATGGGCAAAAAAAGAGGATAGGTAGAAAGTACAGAAAGAGATGGCTGGAGGGAGAGTAACAAGGACTGCAACAGTGAATACATTCAACATCTACGTTTATGCTAAGTGTACACAACTGTACTATGTTCTTCGTGTTTCACTGTTGCAGTCATCACATTTGGGTTGATTCCCAAAGCTGAGGAAGAGTGGAGGGAGTCAAAAAGTAGTAGGGCTGGCTAACAGGCCTAGTAAGACTGCTGTGGCAAATCCAGCTCTAGATTTAGAAAACATAGGTAAGTAGTAATGCTTGGCAAAGGTGTGTACAGAACTCCAGGCTGCAGCTTCCAGGATGTCCTTGGTAGGGACTCCCGTGAGTAAAGCTGTAGAGGTTGAGGTAGCCCTAGTGGAATGAGGCCTGATCCCCTGTGGGGTGGGTTTTCCTTGGTGTTTGTAGCAGAAATGGATGTAGTGTGCTACCAGTTTAGAAATGGTTTGCTTCGGAATGACCTTGCTCCTCTGCCCCTGTAGCAAAGCTGACCAGCAGCTGGTCAGACTTTCTGAAAGGTTTAGTCCTGTCAAGATAGAACCTGAGCTGTCTGTGCACATCCAAGGAGTGCAGGATCCTTTCCCCTTTATTCTGAGGATTAGGAAAAAAGGTCGGCAAATGGATGGATTGGTTTAAAGTTACACTGGATATCACCTTGGGCATAAAAGATGGGTTAAGTCTTGAGGGAAAACCCTGTCCGCATGGAAGACAATGAAGGGTTCCACAGCCATAAGGGCCTGTAACTCAGACACTCTTCTTGCTGAAGTGATGGCTAGCAGTAAGGCTGTTTTCCAAGAGAGGAATTTTAACTCTACTGTAGCAGCAGGCTCAAAAGGGGGAAGTGTGAGCTTCTATAGTACAAAATTAAGGTCCCGGCAGGAGTGGGAACTCTCCTAGGGGGTCTTAAATTGTTAGCTCCTCTCGGGAACTGTTTGATCAGAAAGTGAGAGAAGAGGGGTGGGCTTAGTATTGTAATGAGCTGAGATGGCAAAGGCATGAATCTTAATTAATGAGAAGGATAGGCATTTGTGGTGCAGCTTTGCTAGGTAATCTAGGATTTGAGGCAAGGAGGGCATGGCTGTGTCCTTCCCTTGAGACTGGCTCCAAGAACAGTATCTATTCCACTTTTCTGAATAGGATTTCCTAGTACTGGGCCTCCTGGCCTCAAGGATAACATCCAGCACCCATTTGCTGAGGGCTGCTGGTGATGTATTCAGGGAATAAGCCATGCTGCCAGGTTCAGGGTTTGCAGGTGAGGATGCAAAATATGTCCCTCCTCCTGGGACAGCAGAGAGGGGGTCTGATGTAGGTGCCAGGGTGGCACTGCTGTCAGACTGCATAGGAGTGGGTACCAGTGCTGGCGTGGCCAGTCTGGTACAATAATGATTGTCCTTGGCCTGTCCTGTTTGATCTTGAGGAGTACTTTTGGAAGGAGGGGCAGAGGGGGAAGGCATAGATTGAGAAGTTTTCCCATGTGAAGGATAGGGCACAAAGAGGTTCACCTCTGGTGTCCCCCCCACCTGTGTATTAGAAGTTTGAATGGGTTTGGTTCCAGTTTCCACTCGTGTGGGTCCATTAGATTTCTGCTTAAGTCGTCTGCCAGTGAATTATGCTTGCCTGGCAGGAACTAAGCTTGCAGGTGCACTTGGTTGCTTAAGGCTGTGTTCCACAGAGCCATGGCTAACCTGCAGAGTGGATATGAGCAAGTTCCCCCCTGCTTGTTTATGTACCACATAACTGTGGTGTTGTCTATCTTTATCAAGAGTTGTCCTGAAAGGATAAGGTATTTGAAGGCTGTCAGTGCATTGTGTACAGCTAACATTTCTTTTTGATTGATACGCAGGTGAATTTGTCCTGGGCTCCATTTGCCTTGAATGCATTTGCCTGCCATGTGAGCCCCCCATGCACAGTCTGATGCGTCTCTTCTCAGAGTTTGGACAGCGGTGGGTTGTGAGAAAGGGAGTCCCTTATTGAGGTTGCAAGCCTCTGCCCACTAAAGGAACTCAGTCCTTAGGCAAGGAATGATGGGAATCGCTGTTTCCAGGTCCTGGGAATGTTGACACCAGAGACTTAAGTACCACTGAAGTTTCCTCATATGCATTCTTGCATATGGAATCAGTAGAATACATGAGGCCATGAACCCTAGGGCTTGCAGTATTTTTCTTACAAATAGCTGGGTTTGGGTGGCCAGTAGTTTGAAAGAAGTTGTCAAATAAACCTGCTTTTCTGGAGTGTGGAATGCCATCTGGAAAATTGTTCAAGCTTGCTCCCAGGAATACAATTTTTTGGCTGGGTACCAGATACGATTTCTTTTCACTGATGGTATAACAACAGAGACGTTAGGAGTCTCTTTACAAACGTCAGGTGCTGAAGTAGCAATTCCTGACTGCCCGCCAGAATCAGGCAATCGTTCAAGTATGGGTAAATTTGAATATTTCTCTGCCTGCAGTAAGCAATGGCTGGAGCCAGGCACTTTGTGAATACCCTCGGCAATGTAGATAAGCCAAAGGGAAGTGCAGAGAACTGATGGTGCATACAGCCAGTCTTGAAACATAGCTACTTCCTGCAAGATTCCCTATGGGAATGTGCAGATGAGCTTCTTTTAAGTCTAGGGTGACTAGCCAGGAGTCCTTGGCTAGCACAAGAAGGAGCTGCTGGACTGTAAGCATTCTGAATTATGGTACCACCAGGAAGGTGTTTAGGGATGACAGATCCAGAATAGGGCACCAAGAGTTTTCTTTCCTGGGCACCAGGAACAGCCTGGAGAAGACACCTTGCCCTCTTTGCTCTATTGGCACAAGTTGAATAGCCCTGACACTGTGAAGAGAAAGTACTTGCTTTTGGACCTCTGTTCACTGGTTTGGAGGAAGGTCTGGCAATCCACTTGATGTTGGCACAGAGTGGAAATAGAATCTGTATCCCTGGGTCCTGGTTAATATACTCCCAGTTTTTTGCATACAGGGCGAGTTTTTCCTACTAGGGGTGCAAGTACTTGGGCATGGCTGGGAAGGATTAAGGAGAAGTCATTGTGAACTTTTTCCATAGGGGGGTGGCTTACCACTCCTAGTTATTGAGGGAGCACTCCATTGTTTAGATCTGTGCATACCCTAAGACTGTAGTCTTTGTGGTCCGTTGCCCCTGGGTTTGGGCTGCGAAGGTCTGGAGGGGACTGGAAAGGACCAGTTTTTTGAAGGCCAATGCCGACTGAATCTAGGTGGCAGTACCTGTAAGACATCTTTAATAGTTTGCATGGATTTAGCTTTTTCCTTCATCTTTTTAAGAAGTACTACTGCTTTAGAGCCAAACATGCTTGGTTTAATGGAGCATCAAGTAATTTTGCCTTGACATGGTCTGGCAAGATTTGTTCCTTCAGCCAAGCATGCCTTCTCAGAACAGACCCAGTGACAGCAGCCCTGCAAGATGCTTCTAAGGCATCAAAACCACACTGCAAAGTATGTTTACCAACTTGGTTTGCAGAATGCATTAAGTCTAGTAAGTCTTTATTTTCTGCACAATCAGGAATCAACAACATTTTTGTTTAATTAGATCAATAATATGCTGCTGGTACTTCAACATGTGAAACTGACAACTTAAAGCCCTGATGGCAAAAGTCGCAGAGGTATAAACCTTCTTACCCCATCTGTCTAGAGCCCTTAAATCTCTGTCCGAAGGGGTAAGGTTTTTGACTGTAGAAGCCTTAATAGCTTTAGGCCCCTGGGAAATGGTCTCTGGATCCGCAGTGGGATTTTTAAAGAGAAATGTGCGAGAGTCAGGCACTCTAATATCTGTCAGGCTTTCTAGGAGCAGGTGGTAAAGTGTCAGTGGTAAGGCTGGATTCCATGAAGACATATACAATAGCCAGGACAGGGGGAATAGCTAGAGGCCTATGCTGAGGCAAGTCTAAAAATTCCCCGAGTCTCTCTTTGGACTGTGGGTAGTCCTGGCATTCCTAGCGGAAGTGCTCTCAGAGTATGCAAGGTTTCACTAAAAGAAAGGTCCTGGGGGGGGGGGGGGGGATTGAATCCTCTGCATCGGAGTCCTAATAGGTAGTTAAGGGCATGTCCTGGTAACCACAGGGGGCCAGAGTCATCAGACTCGTGGTCTGAAGAATCAGAAGGAAAATCAATTCGGTCTTTTAGAGGGGGAAGGCTAGCTTTCCCTAATTAAAGTAATAAAAGTCTTCAGCCATTCTAAGCGTTTCTGTGGCATAGGAGCTTGAGAATGTGCTTTGGTCAGTTTCCTAGGTGTAGTGCGAACTCTGGGCCTGAGAAATGTGGTAGATTTAGTCATTAATGAAGCAGTCGGTTTGATACAAACTTCGGAAGTCCTAAATATACCCTCAGAAGCCAGTGTCTTCACAGTGGCTACAGACCCATCCAAGGTAGAGACATTCGCAGGTTCCATAGGCGAAGCAACTCATGGAATACCGGACTCCGAATGAGTTCCAGTAGAGGCTTGCAAATCTGTAGAAGCGGGTAACGGGCTGTGAAAGCGCCTCACAGAGTAACGGTGGACTGACTACTAGCTTAACGGAAGGGTCGTCTGCAGTTTTGGACCTATGTAGTCTGTCTGTATCTTTGCGTTTTTTCAGAAGACTGGTAGTCGGGTGGCTTACTGAAGCCATTTTGCAATACGGAGAACGAGCGTGAAAGAATTTAGACACAAAAATAGCCCGATGACGAATAATTCGGGTGTTGAACAAGGCACAAAACAGACAGCGAGGGACGTTGCGGTCTGGGCCTAAACAGGTGACGCAGTAAGAATGAAAATCTCTGAGGTATTTTCTTTCCACAGACAAGACAATTGTTAACTTTTTCTGACATCGGTTAGAGAAAAAAAAAAAGGATCCCCTACGGGGTACTTCACTTTAGAAGACTTCAGGTTTTGAAACTCGAAAAACAAAAATTTCAGGTAGCTGCCAACCGGCACTTGCGAGCTGCTTCTGCTTCGGGCTCCTGCACTGCAAGAAAAGATGATGCAATGGCATCGGCTGCATATTTTATACCTCTGACAACCTGACATCATGGATGAGGTGACAGCATCAGACGCAGAAATTCCAAAACTATGGTATTCATCGGGCCGACTAAAAGCTACCTGCAGGCAGATAACCCAAGTGTGATGACTGCAAAGGTGAAACACGAAGAAAATCTTGTTTCCTGGGAGGATTCACGTGTAGGATGCCTTTTAAGAAAAGCTTAACCTCCAGCCTGGAAACCAATGGAGGAGAAAAAGGCAGGCAAGCAGACAAGGCAGATCAGTGGATCTTAACAGAACAAGAAAGACCACTGTTTAGTAACTCACACAGGTAAGATAACACCAAAGGAATATCCACCAAAAGTGGGCACTTTTTCCTTTTTTGACACCAGAAAGAATCTTGTCCACTTCAAAATGTAAGACTTCCTAGTATTGGGTTTCCTGGCCTCCGGCAAAACCTGAAGCATGTCCTTACAAAAAAGGATGCCTAAAGGGAATCAAAAGATGATCACCCATTAGGCAAAGTGAAGAGTTGACAGCTGTGGGTGAATTAGAGTTCTCCTGTCCTAAGTGAAAAGGTCCATCTGATGAGGTAAAATACAGTTGTGTACACTTACCATAAATGTAGATGTTCAAGTGTATTCACTGTTGCAGTCATTACACTTGGGGTTATCCTGCTGGCAGACTACCATCAGTCGGCCTGAGTTCCAAAGTCTAGGTCTGGCATCAGTTGCTGTCGCCTCTTCCCTGACGTCAGTGCGCCAGGGGTATAAAAGATGCAGCTGGCGACATTTTCTTCACTTTTTCTTGCACCAGATGTCAGGTGCCCCCAAAAGGGTAGGCTAAAAATATGCCAATAAAACATGCATGCACCAAATTATATGTTATACCTTCATCTACAGGCAAATACACCACAGAGGTTGTATAGATTAGTGCAGATAAGTTCCAACAAAAATAAAGGGGGATGGTGGGTGGGTAACCTGGACTGCAACAGTGAATACACTTGAACATCTACATTTATGTTAAGTGTACACAACTGTAGTGTTCTTCGTGTTTCACTGTTGCAGTCATTACACTTGGGTTGAATCCCAAAGCTATGGTTGAGAGGCTTTAGCTAAATAGCATTAGGAGCGGCTATGAGGCCCTGCAAAATTGCAGTGGCAAAGCCTGCCCTGGATTTAGAGTAAAGTGGTAAATGATAGTGCTTTGTAAAGGTGTGCACTGAACTCCAGGTAGCAGCCTCTAAAATGTATTTGGTTGGTTCTCCCCTGAGGAAGGCTGCTGAAGTGGCTGCTGCTCTGGTTGAATGTGGCCTAATGCCCTTAGGCACTGGCTTGCCATGGTGTGAATAGCAGAAACGAATGCAGTGGCCTATCCACTTTGAAATAGTCTGCTTAGAGATTGCCTGTCCTTGTGATCCTGCAGCATATGCCACTAGTAGTTGTTCAGTCTTTCTGAAAGCTTTGGTTCTGTTCAAGTAGAAGAGTAGCTGTCTGTGTATGTCCAAATAATGCAGAATTCTCTCCCCCTTATTCTGTGGGTTTGGATAAAAAGTAGGCAGATGAATAGTTTGGTAAAGGGCCACACTGGACACTACCTTAGGCATAAATGCCGGGTTTGTCCTCAGAGAAACCCTGTCTGGATAAAAAATAAAAGGTTGCACAGCCATGAGTGCCTGTAGCTCTGAGACTCGTCTTGCAGAGGTTATTGCTAGGAGCAGAGCTGTTTTCCAAGATAAAAATTTTATATCAGTTGTAGCGGCTGGCTGAAAAGGAGGCAGGGTGAGTTTTTCCAAAACATAATTGAGGTCCCATGCAGGTACTGGTGATCTCCTTGGAGGCCTTAAGTTTTTGGCTCCTCTGAGGTACTGCCTTAAAGGATGAGAAAAGATTGGAGGCTCTGTATTGTAATGAGCCAAAAACGCAAAAGCATGAATTTTAATTGATGAAAAGGATATGCCTTTGTCCAGCATCTCAGTTAAGTATTTCAAAATCTGAGGAATATTTGTTACAGCTGTGTCAATTCCTTGTGCCTGGTTCCAGGCACAGAATCTCATCCATTTTCCGGCATAAGATTTTCTGGTACTAGGCCTTCTGGCCTCCAAAATGACATCCATCACAGCTTTAGTGAGTGGTGCATTTTGTATGACTACATTATCCGCTATGCTGCCAGATTTAAGGTCTTGAGTTGGCTGTGTAGGATCTGATTGTTTTGTTGGGACAGTAGATGAGGTATTTGAGGCAAGGTCCAAGCCGGGCACTGAGTCAAGTTCCTTAGGATTGGACACCAGTACTGGCGGGGCCAGTCCAGGGCAATCAGTATCATCTTTGGCTTCTCTTGTCAGACCTTTAGGAGTACCTTGGGGAGGAGAGGCAGTGGAGGAAAGGCATATACTGCCAAGTTTTTTCAGTTGAAAGATAGGGTGTCCGCTTTCCATGCTTGTCTGTGATGAGTCCTTGTGCAGAATATTTTTAGTTGGTAGTTGAGAAGCAAATAGATCTATATCCGGGCTTTCCCATTTCCTTATGCTGAAGACTTGTGGATCCAATTTCCACTCGTGGGGATCCATGAGGTTTCTGCTTAGTTCGTATGCCAGAGTATTTATCTTTCCTGGCAGGAATTGTGCCTGCAGATGTACTTGGTATTGGTAAGTCAACGCTGTGTCCCACAAAGTCATGGCCAGTATGCAAAGGGGGTAAGAATGAGTGCATCCCTGCTTGTTTATATACCACATGACCGTGGTGTTGTCTATCAGTAGTTGTCCCGGATGAAGTAGGTCCTTGAAGGCCGTCAGGGCATTCTGAACAGCTAGCATCTTTTTGATTGATATGCATTTGGTTTGTGGACCATGTGCCTTGAATACATCTTCCTGCCATGTGGGCCCCCCCAAGCATAATCTGATGCATCCGTTGTTAATGTCTGCCTGGCTGGGGGTAAAATGAATGGCTGTCCCTTGTTCTGGTGAAACATCGAAACTCCTGCTGCAGGCAGGGAATGAGGGTGATTATTGTTTCCAGGCTGTGGCAATGTTGAGCCCAAACACTTTTCAGGTACCACTGAAGTTTCTTCATATGCAGTTTCGCATATGGAATTAGTAGAATGCAGGATGCCATGAAGCCCAAAGCCTGCAGAATTTTTCTTGCAGATAACTGGGCCTTTGTTGCCAACAGGTTGAAATATGCAGTCAGTTGCCTTTGTTTGTATGGCGTGAGATAAGCCATCTGGGCAGTTGTATTTAAGCTTGCACCTAAGAATATTGCCTCTTAACAGGGTACTAGTTTTGATTTCTTTTCATTGACTGTGTACCCTAAGCCTGTTAGAAATCTCTTTACAAACGCCAGATGCTGTAGCAGAATGTCCTTGTTCTCTGCTTGAATGAGGCAGTCGTCCAAGTAAGGATATATTTGTATTCCTCTGTCTGCAGAATGCAATTACTGGTGCCAGGCACTTTGTGAAGACCCTGGGCGCAGTAGATAAGCCAAAGGGCAGTGCAGACAATTGGTAGTGCATTGAGCCAGCTTTGAATCTGAGGTATCTTCTGCATGTTTGTCTGATTGGGACATGCAGGTATGCCTCTTTTAGGTCTAAAGTCACAAGCCAAGCCTTCTTGCCCAGCATAGGCAGAAGCTGCTGTAGAGTCAACATCTTGAATTTTGGTGTATCCATATATGTGTTTAGAATAAATAGGTCCAGTACTGGTCTCAAAGTCTTGTCCTTTCTCGGTACCAAGAACAGTCTTGAATAAAAACCTTGTTCCTGCTCTTGACGTCAGGGAAGAGGCGACAGCAACCGACACCAGACCTAGACTTTGGGATTCAGGCCGACTGAGGGTAGCCTGCCAGCAGGATAACCCAATTGTAATGACTGCAACAGTGAAACACGAACATCAGTCTTGAATAAAAACCTGCTCTTGCTCTGGTACTTGTTGAATGGCCCTCATGTCCATGAGGGATAAGACTTGTTTTTGTGCCTCTGCCCATTGATGTTTTGGCAGGTCTGGCCAGCTGTTTGTCCTTGGCAGGGTATGGAAATGAAACTTGTACCCTTGTGACACTGTCTAGGAACCATTTTCCCTGGGTTATGTGCCAATTTTGAGAAAAAACAGCTAGTTTTCCCCCTAAAGGTGCTGCCAGAAGATAAGTGCTTGGTGCAGGCAGGGGGGAAGTCATTGGGACCGTTTCCTGTATGGCTGCGATTTGTCCTCTCCACTTTTGGAGGTAGAAGCACCCTATTGTTTAGACCTGTACGAACCCTGGGGCTGGGATCTGCCTCTTGGGCATCTGTATCTGCCCCTTTGTGGTCTGACACTGGAAAGGACCAATTCTTTGTAGGCCAGTGTCTGCTAAATCTTGGAGGTTGTACCTGTAAAAAATCCTTAACCGTTTGCATAGATTTAGCTTTGTCCTCCATTTTCTTTAACACCTCTTCTGCTTTAACACCAAACAAGGTATCATGCTGTAATGGAGTATCTAATAATTTTGCTTTGACATGGTCAGGCAGATTTTGTTGCTTTAACCAAGCACGCCTCCTGATGACAGAACCCGTAACAGCGGCCCTGCAGGAGGCCTCCAAAGAATCAAAACCACATTGCAAAGTATGCTTTCCAACCTGTTCAGCTGCATGCAATAAATCCTGCATTTCTTTGTTTTCTGCACATTCAGAATTTATCAATATTTTCTGTTTAAGCAGTGACATAATATATTGCTGATATTAGAGCATATGAAACTGACAATTTAAAGCCCTTATAGCCAAGGTACCAGAGGTGTAAATCTTCTTCCCCCATCTGTCCAATGCCCTAGAATCCCTGCCAGAGGGGGTAGGGTTTTTTGCAGTGGATGCCTTGACCCCTTTGGGACCCTGAGAGATAGTTTATGGGTCAGCAGCAGGGTTTTTGAAAAGGAATTTATGAGAGTCAGGAACCCTGTAGTACCTGTCCGGCTTAACAGGAGCTGGAGGTAGAGAGTCAGGGGTCAGACTGGACTCTGAAAATACATCATCTACAATGTCTAACACAGGTAGAATTAGCTAGGGGCCTGTGTTGTGGGAGTAAAAGGAAGTCTCTGAGCCTTTTCTTAGATTCTGAATAATCTTGGCTTTCCGAGTGGAAATGCTCCCTCATGGTTTGCAAGGTTTCCCCAAAAGAGTAATCCTCAGGAGGAGAGGCTGAAGGGATAGATTCTTCAGCATCAGAATCCTCATAGGGATGAAGAGAGTATTCCTGATCAGAAGAGGAATCAGATGAAATGGAAACCTGATTTGAAGATTCATATTCTGTCTCTTGCCTAGGCCTTTTATCAGGAGGGGGATGGGAACCCCTGATCAAAAGTAATTAAGTCTTCATGCCCAAAAAACAGATGCTCAAAATGGCCGGAGGCCTGACCATGAGGCTGTTGTACTTGTTTGTCTTTAAGGTGCTTTAGTCTTTGCCCTTGTAGTTGTAGTCACTTTAATGCATAATTGAGTAGGTCTGAAAACACCCTCAGAAGCCGATGCCTGCTCAGCAGCTCTGGACCCATCTGAGGGAATAGTCTCCGAAGGTCCAATACCATGAACTTCCAGCAGCCTAGTCAACTCCACGTGGGAGTCTGCAGCGGCCTGCAGCTCCAAAGTAGCAGGCGTCAGGGGCTGCGAAAGCGTCTCACTGAGAACCGGCGACTGGCTTAATTTAATGCTTGTCCTTTTCTTTTTCTCTGCGTTTCTTGTGAATTTTGGTAGTCGGATGGCTATCCAACGGCATCATGTAATTAAATCTTCTGCCAAAATAGTGAAATGCAAAATCGTACCAACGCCTAATAGTGCGTTGGTTAAATCTAGCACAAAACCGACAACAAGCAACGTCGTGGTCTGGGCCTAGGCAAGGAATACAGTAAGAATGAAAGTTCTTATGAGGTAGTTGCTTCCCACAAGAAATACAACTAACTTTTTCTGACATCGGTCTGGAGCAAGAAAAAAGTTTTCCCCAATGGGGTACTTAGCTTTTAATGAAGACTTCGGATCTGAAACTCGAGCACGAAAATCTCAGGAGTCGGCCGAACGGCACTTGTAAACAAGCTTCTGCTTCGGGCACTGCCCAGCAAGAAAGACTGAAGAAAATGGCGTAGGCTGCATCTTTTATACCCCTGGCACACTGACGTCAGGGAAGAGGCGACAGCAACAGACACCGGACCTAGACCTTGGAACTCGGGCCGACTGAGTGTAACCTGCCAGCAGGATAACCCCAAGTGTAATGACTGCAACAGTGAAACATGAACATTGTACTGATGGTCCTTGACTAAATGCAGAAGAGGGAAACAGTGCCTTGACCATAAGGGAATCACTAACAAGACTTTTGGTTTGTACTGTTGAATTTTCAACAAGACTTTCTGAATTAAAAGGAAAGGGGGGAATGCATAAAGAAACACCCCCTACCATGAGAAGAGTTGAGAGACACCTTCCAAGCCTGACTATGAGGAAACCCTGGCACAGAAAAAAGGAAGTTGTCTGTTTTTAGGGGAAGCAAATAGATCCATCTCTGGAGTACCCCACCGGTGAACTAGATCCAGGAACACATCCCTGTGAAGCATCCACTTGTGGGAGTGTGTCATGGATCTGCTTAATGCATCTGTCACGGAGTTCTGAGCCGAAGGAAAGTACACTGCATGCAGAGACTTTGTACTCAATAGCCAACTCCCATGCCTTGATGGCTAAGCGAGAAAGATAAGATTGTGTGCTTATTTATGTACCAAAGGACCGTAGTAGTGTCTGAGGATCTTGAGGGGTCCCGGAAGGAACATAGGGTGAAAGGTCTGTAAGGCTAGAATAAGAGCAGCCATTTCCCTAATATTGACGTGTCCTTTTCTCTGAGAGGGGGACCAAAGCCCCAGAACTTTTGTTGAAGCAAAGGCTGCTCCACAGCCCAAGTCTGAGGCATCTGTAAAGTTCCTGTACTGGTTGAGGAATTTGAAGGGGTAACCCAGGATTCAGACTGAGTTGCTGCATCCACCAGCCTAGTTCTGCTTTCAAACAAGAGTAGGAATGGCAGTCTCCAAGGATGAGCATGCTGGAGCCAGAGTGTTTTCAGAAACCACTGGAACTTCCTCATGTGAAGTTTTGCAAAAGGCAACATGGGAATAGTAGAATTCATAAACCCAAGAAGTTTCACGAACCCCCTGGCAGTGATGGAGGAAAGAGTCTGAAGTAATTCCATGAAAACTCTGAAAGTTTTCTCTGAAGGAAGAAATGCTAACAAATCTGTCCTGAAACCTGCACCCCAGAAAAATGATATCGTGACTAGGTGAAAGACCAGATTTTTTGTAATTTCTTGTGAACCCCCAAGCCCTGCAGAAAAGGAATAGCTAGATTTAGGTGTTGAAGCAGTAGACCTGAACTGCTGGCCAGAAAAAGCAGGTCTTGAAGGCCCTTGTAATCTTAGGAAATCAATGGCTGGGGCTAGACATTCTATAAAGACCCTTGGAGCAGTGGAAAGACCAAAAGGTAAGGCAGAGAATTGAAAGTGCCAAGAACCCACCAAGAAACACAAGAACTTCCTGAAGTGAGGGAATATGCAGATAAGCAACCTTGAGATCCAGCAAAGCTAAGAAAGCTTGAGGAGGAAGCAGGGTGAGAAGAGACTATAGGGATAGCGTCCTAAAATAAGACACCGCCAGGAAGGCATTCAACTTTGAAAGGTCCAAATTGGGCCTCCAAGAACAGTCTTTTCTTGGAACCAACAACACACTTGAATATGATCCCCTTACTTGCTGACTTAAAGGGAAAGGCTGAATGGTGGCCTGGAGAGAAAGCTGAGGAAACAGGTGCAGTTGATCTGAGGGAGGTTGAGGAATCCCCTAAAAGGGGGGAAATGACTTCCAAGTCATGAATTAACAGTTTTGAATAATGGATATCACCCAAGAATCCAGAGTGATGTCCTTCCAGGTTGAAAGCGAGAGAGAAAGATGAAGAGGGGCATCTTGGAAGTTGGGGCTGGACTGAAAGGGCTGCTTGGAGATGAAGCAGAAGTCGCAGTTTTAGGCTGAAGGGGTCTCCTAGTAGATCTGTGTGCCCTAGAACCAGAGGGAGCAGTAGTGGTAGTCGATCTAGAGGGTTTCCTAATAAAAGGAGTTTCAGCAGGAGAGTTCCTATGAAATTTAGGAAGAGAAACTAGCAGATGCTTCAAATCCTGGAGCTCCTTACCTTTTTCCTAAAGAGTTTTAAAAAGTTCTGCAACAGCCTTACCAAAAAAGAGCTGAATTGCCCAAGGGAGCATCAAGCAATTTTGCCTTGTCATCTGGGACAGCCTGAAGATGCAGCCAAGAGCATCTCCTAAGAACAGAAGCTGTAGCTCTGGAGGAAGCTTCTGCAGCATCACATCACATAATTTAACTGAATGCCTAGTGACCGGTGAAGATGCAGCCAACAGAGAAAGAGAAAGTGACTTAGCTTCTGAGTCAGTAAGCTGGGACAGTGCCTGAGAAAGCTTGGGAGAGCAAAGCTAGAGAATACCTAGACATGCAAGTCTGGTAATTAATGACTCTGTTTGCCAGGATGGAAGAGGTGTAAACCTTCTTTCCTAACCTTTCTAATATGTAACTTTCTTTGTCTGAGGGAAGCAACTATGTGGAAGGAACAACACAGAAGGATTTATGTGAGGTGATAGAAACCATGGCAGGATCAGCTGGAGGAGAAAAGGAAATTTGCAATCCTCAGGGACCTTACAAAAATGGTCAGGCCTTTTAGGAGCTGTTGCCTGTGTATTTGGGCTCTTGGAAGATGATGCAGAGGCATCCACGAAAGCAGGAAGCACTGGAGGGACAGGTGCAGAGGCCTCTACCTGAAGTCATAATATCTCTTTTGTTCCTCTGAAATTTGGGAAGAATCCCACTTGAATTCTCTCATCTTATTAACAGTCTCTCCAAAAGATAGTTCTTCCATTGCTGAACCCCCCCCCCCCATTAGACTCATCTGAAGAAGCATATTTCAAGGGGGAAGGAATATGAGTGGAGTAAGCTAGAGTTTTCATCCGAGGAAAACCCCTCTGAATCAGAGTCCTGGGCCAGAAGAGCAGAGAAAGACTCCTGGGAACCCGACGGCAGGACAGGGGAAGAGGCAAAGGCCAGATACAGGAGAAGCCAGAGTCATAGCCCTGAAAGCCATTAAGGCCTTAAGACCTTGCAAGAAAACTTCCCAGTCCGACGTAGGAATACCAGGCACTGTGGAATGCTTAGTTTTGTTTCTTTTTGACAGGTTTTTCTAGGGCAGGAGTAAGGCTAGACGTAGGCCTAATGCCAGGAGCTTCGTTTTGCAAGGGAACTGGACCAGTTCCCAACTCCTCCAAAATAAGCTGTGGCTCCCCCAAATCATCCAAACTGGACATGTGCATAACCTCGGACATGCTCGGATCCCCACTCTTAACGGCTTCCACAGTGTTTCCCACCTGAAACACAGACCCTACCTCTGACCGTACCACTGGGTTTTCACCAACCTCAAGGGGTACATCGGAGACAGAAGGCACCACTGAAGAGAACTCAGGCCTAGCTTTGCTTACCTTCCTCCAAGGACAGCTCAGATGAACTCGCAGAACCCTCCATTGATTCTCTAGCCAAAAGCTTAAGCCTCTGGTTTTCTAGATACACGTTTAAGGCAGACAGCAGACTACGTAAAGTCTTAGGGACGGAGGCCTGACAGAGCAGGACCGATGGACGTGAGTAGGCCCTAACCATAACAAATAGAGCTTGTGATTATCCTTATGTGGAATTTGCCTCCCACACCTACTCTCTCTCTCTTTCTAGATGACATGAACAGTAACAAAGGTCAGAAGCAGCCAAATAAATCCCCAATGGGGTACTTACCTGAAGTTGAAGATCAAAATGCATTTTCCAGTGACAGACCGAACGTACGAGTCAACCTTTCCAAATGGCGGCAAAAAAGTTCTGAGGATTATATGTGCAGACATCCCTTTTATGGCTGACGTTCTAAGAGCCCACATACGATGTCCCGCATATAGGCAGTAGCTTGAAACTCTCGTATACAAGCCGGACTTCGGGTCGAGTAGCAGAACACTACCCCATATGCAAAGAATACTGCAACATTGAATAGGAGGACACCTAACCATGCCTTGTGGTGGTCCTTGGCCTGGGAGGCCAAATTTACCTCAAATTTGGCATTAGTAGATTGCCTTCTGGGCTGTTTAGTTTGACGAGAGCGCTTTTATCCTACTGAGTCCTGAATCTCCTAATTTTTGACAATTTTCTTCCTTTTGTTAAACAGCCTACTGATTTTATGGTTCCACTAGGTTGGTTTGTTTTCTGAGTTAGTTTTGTACTTCTTCCCAGTGGGCACAGCTGCCTCCATACAGCTATTAATATGCTTATATAGGCTTTCTGTGAACAGCTCTGTATAGGCAACAGTGTTCAGGATTTTTTGGGGCTTGAAACTTTACTAGGTTATCTCTTAATCGAAGGAAGCTAGCCTTAAAACAATTCCTGAATATTCCAGGGTTAGCAGAGGATCCACTGTTTTGTTTTTACTTCAAAGGAGACCATTTTGTGGTCTGATCTTACCAGGGAAGACATAACACTAAGAGGTGTGCAGCACTCTCCTATATTAGTGAGGACAGGATCCAGTATGGTTGCATCCCCGGTTGGTGTATTGACAATCTGGTCCAAGGAGTGTGTGCTTACAAACTCCAAGAATCTCTGTGCATGTACGTTTGGTATCATACACGATTCCCAGTTTAATAGTGTGGTAATTAAAGTCTCCCATTAATATGGTACTGGGTTGAATGGTGAGCGTGTCCAATAGGTTTGAGTACATGGTATGGGTTGCCTGGTTCATACAGGAGGACCTATAACTTGCGAGGAATTGATGCTGGATTTTGCCTATGATGATTTGAACACAGAGTAGCTCAAGTACATTGCCCTGTTTGACCAGCCTAGAGGGAAATTTACTTTTGATGTAAATCGAGACACCACCACCTTTAGTCCCCATTTGTGTAGTAGCTGGTCTAAATATGTGGAAGCCATTAAAACCCTGCGGTGTCTGTGTGCTCTCCCAGGTTTTAAACCATGTCTCAGTGACCACACAGGCATTCCCTAGGGCAGTAGTTCCGAAACTTTAACTGGAGGACCCCTTTTATAAAGGAAAAATTTTTGACAGAGCCCTATCGTCGGCAATACATAAACCCCCAATCAGCCCCACCACCACCACGCAGCTATTTCAGTGTCCCATTACTTGCTAATTCTCCTCAGTTCCCATAAACACTGTTCAAAATTCTCAGTGTGCATACTTCTACAATTATTACAGATGTTTGGAGTCAATTTAAAACTTGTACTTCAAATTTTATAGCACAAACACTGATGAACATTTGTTAAAGCTAAACAGACATTTGTTAAATCTAAAAAAAGTACTATAATCTCAATGAAAACAGACTTAACATTACAACTTCTCTGCCTTTTAAACTCACAATTCACTGAAACAGCATTGAAACCCACATTCAAAGAAAATGCATCTGGCCAGTGGCGGATTAAGTATACCTTTAGGCTGTTTTCAAAGCATAGGTCACTTGCGAACATTTTAGGAGCATGCAAAAGTTCTTTGACTCACCTTACTGATTGTATAATTAAATTTTAATACACAATAATTAAATGATATCCCTTGTATAATATAGCACCACTTGGTAGTACGTGTTTTAAATGTATAGTTCTGCACATTTTTCCAGTAAGCAGTGAAAAAACATATGAACAAATGACAAAACCGCCCAATTGAGAACATTTCAACCATAAAGGGCCACAAACTTCTGTCATTACAATCCACCAATATCAGTCGATATGCACAATCCCTGCAGAAGTCAGACATCGGAGTAATTCCACCTTAAAGAGATCGGTAACTAATGAAAAGGTTGCTGCTAGCAAACAACTTTATTTCAGTGTTTCATCTACAAATTCAGTGCCTGGCTGCTGCCCTTGAAAAATAAATTGCCTACTTAAAAAAATGGTAAGCTAGTAATATTGCATGGATAGCAAACTGAAAACAGGTTCATAGTTACTGGGCATCTCATCCAAAAGACGTATTCAGGACTTCAGTACCCACTCCCTAAAATGCAAAACAGAATCAACAATCCCTCAATGTGCTGTGGTAGTAGAACCCACAGCCTTCTGCATTAAAATGCAAGCATGCTACCTGTTGCACTACTAACACAGCTATAAAAGGCTGCACCACAATAGTGATACTATTTGCTAACTTAACAAATCTGTTGCACATTGAAAACAGACTTGGCATGAGCAGCAGTAAAAGTATAGTTGTGTACACTTACCATAAATGTAGATGTTCAAGTGTATTCACTGTTGCAGTCATCACACTTGGGTTACCTGCCTGCAGATAGCACTCAGTCGGCCCGAATATCAAAGTCTTCGTATTTCTGCATCGGATGCTGTCACTTCTTCCATGACGTCAGGTCATCAGGGGGTATAAACAGGCAGCAGACGCCGTTACATCAGTTTTTCTTACCCCAAATGTCATGAGACCCCAAATAGGGAGCCAGTATATGGTGTGGAAACCACCACCAGTAAAAAGTAAACACCAATACCATTAGGAATAGCCAGAGGGAGGAGAGATAGAAAGACAGAGAAAACCAGGAGGCTGCAGGGAGGGAAACCAGGACTGCAACAGTGAATACACTCTAACATGTACATTTATGGTAAGTGTACACAACTGTACTATGTTCTTCGTGCTTCCCTGTTGCAGTCATCACACTTCGGTTGATTCCCAAAGCTGAGGAAGGGTGGAGGCAGTAAAGAAGAGTTAGTGCTGGCTAGCAGGCCCTAGAAGACTGCTGTAGCAAATCCTGCCCTGTATTTGGAAAAGATAGGCAAGTGGTAATGCTTGGTGAAGGTGTGTACAGAACTCCAGGTTGCAACATCCAGAATGGTCTTGGTAGGGACTCCCCTAAGAAATGCTGTAGAGCTAGAAGTAGCCCTAGTGGAATGTGTTCCGACCCCCTGAGGGGTTGGTTGTCCACGGTGCTTGTAGCAGAAATGAATGCAGTGTGCTATCCATTTGGAAATGGTTTGTTTAGAAATGGCCTTGCCCTCTGACCCTGTTGCAAAGCTGACTAGCAGCTGGTCAGATTTTCTGAAAGGCTTAGTTCTATCAAGGTAGAACCTGAGTGGTCTGTGCACGTCCAAGGAGTGCAGGATCCTTTCCCCTTTATTCTGAGGGTTAGGGAAGATGGTTGGCAATGGATGGATTGGTTTAGGGCCACAATGGACACCACCTTAGGCATAAAGGACAGGTTTAGTCCTGAGGGAAACACTGTCAGCATGGAAGATAATAAAGGGTTCCACTGCTATCTGTGCCTGTAGCTCAAACACTCTTCTAGCTGAAGTGATGGCTAGAAGCAAGGCCTTTTTCCAAGAGAGGAATTTTAACTCTGCTGAAGCAGCAGGTTAAAAAAGGAGAAGTGTGAGCTTTTCCAGTACAAAGTTAAAGGTCCCAAGCAGGGGTGGGTGCTCTCCTTGGGGGCCTTAAGTTGCTGACCCCTCTCAGGAACTGTTTGATGAGAAGGTGAGAAAATAGAGGTGGATCATTATTGTAATGAGCCGAAATGGCAGAGGAGTGAATCTTAATGGAGAAGGATAGGTCTCTGTGGAGTAGCTCTGCTAGATAATCCAGGATAAGAGGTAAGTGGGGCACTGCTGTGTCCTTTCCTTTAGACCGAATCCAAGAACAATATCTTTTCCATTTTTCCACATAGGATTTCCTAGTACTAGGCCTTCTGGCTTCAAGAATGATGTCTAGCACCTGTTTACTTAGGGTTGCTGGTGGAGTATTCAAGGAATAAGCCAGGCTGCAAGATTTAGGGTTTGCAATTGTGGATGCAAACCCTGTCCCTCCTGCTGTGTCAGCAGGGTAAGGGTCTAGTGTAGGTGCCAGGGTGGCACTTGTCAGGCTGCGCAGGTGTGGGTACCACTGCTGGTGTGACTAGTCCGGGACAATCAGAATTATCCTTTGCCAGTCTTCTTTTATCTTGAGTAGTACTCTTGGAGAGAAGGGGCAGAGGGAGAAAGGCATAGATTGAGAGGTTTTCCTACTGGAAGGACAGGGCATCCACCTTCCAAGGCCCTGCTGTGAGTGTTCCTAGTGCAGAATTTGCTTAACTGGTGGTTGTGGGGGGAGACAGAGAGATCCACCTCTGGGGTCCCCCATCTCTGTATCAGAAGGTTGAAGGTGCTGGGCTCCAATTTCCACTCGTGTGGGTCTGGAAAATTTCTACTCAAGTTGTCTGCCAGACAATTTTGTTTCCCTGGCAGGAATTGAGCTTGGAGATGGACCTGGTTGACCAAAGCTGTGCTCCACAGAGTCATGGCTAACCTGCAGAGTGGGTAAGAATAGGTTCCCCCCTGATTGTTTATGTACCACATAACTGTGGTGTTGTCTGTTTTTATCAGCAGCTGTCCTGGAAGGATTCGGTATCTGAAAGCGGTCACAGCATTCTGTACAGCTAGCATCTCGTTAGGGTTGATGTGCAGGCAAATTTGGCTTGGGCTCCAGTGGCCCTGAACGCATTTGCCAGCCATGTGGGCCCCCCATGCATAGTTTGATGCATCTGTGGTCAGGGGTTTGGGCGGTGTGGGGTAGAGTAAAATGCAGTCCCTTGTTGTGGTTGCATGCTTCTGGCCACCAAAGGAACTCTGCCCTCAGACAAGGTATGATAGAAATGACTGTTTCCAGGTCCTGAGAATGTTGACACCAAAGAGTAAGTACCATTGAAGTTTCCTCATATGCAGTCTTGCATATGAAATTAGCAGAATACATCAGGCCATGAACCCTAGGGCTTGCAGTATTTTTCTTGCAGTTAGCTGGGTTCTGGTGGCCATTTGTTTGAAGTTGACTGTCAGACAGACCTGTGTTTCGGAAGTGAGAAATGCCATCTGGGAAGTTGTGTCCAAGCTTGCTCCCAGTAATACAATCTTTTGACTGGGTATTGTGATTTTTTTCGTTGATGGTGTACCTCAATGAAGTCAGAAGTATTTTACAAATGCCAGGTGCTGAAGCAGCAATTCCTTGCTATCCGCCTGAATCAGGCAGTCGTCCAGGTAAGGGTAAGTTTGGATAGTTCTCTGCCTGCAGTATGCAATGGCTGGAGCCAGGCATTTCGTGAATACCCTGGGAGCAGTAAACAAGCCAAAGGGAAGTGCAGGGAACTTATAATGCATAGATCCTGCCCTGAAACAGATATTTCCTGCATGATTCCCTGATGGGGATGTGCAGATGAGCTTCTTTTAAGTCTAGGGTGACTAACCAGGCATCCTTGGCTAGCATAGGGAGAAGCTATTGCAGGGTAAGATTCTTGAATTTTGGGACCACCAGGAAGGTGTTGAGAATTGAAAGATCCAGAATTGGGTGCCAGGAGCCCTCTTTCCTGGCTACCAGGAAAGGTCTTGAGTAGAAACCCTGACCCCTTTGTTCTACTGGAACTGGATGAATAGCTCTGATGTTGAGAAGGGAAAAAAACTTGGTTTTGAGCCTCTGCCTACTAGTTTGGAGGAAGGTCTGGAAACCCACTTGGGGTCGGCAGTGAATGGAAATAAAATTTGTACCCCTCGGATACAATGTTGAGGACCCATCGGTCCTGAGCGATGGACATCCAGTTTTTTGCAAGAAGGACAAGTTTTCCTCCTAGGGGCACAAGCAATTGGACAGGGCTGGGAAGTAGAGTTGAGAAGTCATTGTGAACTTTTTTCCATAGGGAGGTGGCTTACCATTCCTCGATTTAAGGGTGGGAGCACTCCACTGCTTAGATCTATGCATACCCTGGGACTGTAGTCTGGGTAGCGTTTCCCCTGGGTCTTGTTTGGGAAGGCCTGGAGGAGACTGGAAAGGACCAGTGTTTGAAGGGCAAGGAGTGTCTAGTAATTTGGATTTGACATGATCTGGAAAGGTCTGCTCCTTCAGCCAAACATGTTTTCTCAGTACAAAGCCAGTGACTGCGGCCCTACAAGATGTTTCTAGGGCATCAAAGCCACACTGCAAAGTATGCTTATAACTTGGTTTGCAGAATGCATAAGCTCTTGCAAATCATTTTTCTGCACAATCTGGAAATTACTATTTTTTGTTTGAGTTCCATATGTTGTTGGTACTTCAGCATGTGAAACTGGCAATTCAATGCCTGATAGCAAGAGTTGCAGAGGTATATACCTTCTTACCCCATCTGTCTAAAGTTCTAGAATTCCTGTCCGAAGGGGTAGGACTTTTGGCTGTAGTAGCCTTAATACCTTTAGGTCCCTGTGAAATGATCTCGGGATCAGCAGTAGGATTCTTGAAAAGAAACTTGAGCGATAAGGTACTCGGTAGTACCCGTCATATTTCCTAGGGGCCGGAGGTAAGGTGTCTGGAGTAAGACTGGATTCCATGAAATCCTCCACAACATCCAGGACAGGGGGAATAGCTAAAGGCCTTTGCTGAGGTAGCTCTAAAAATTCTGTCTCTCTTTTTGGACTGACGATAGTCTTGGCATTCCAAAATGGAAATACTCTCAAAGTATGCAATGTTTCACCAAAAGAGAAATCCTCTGGAGGGGAGGCAGAGGGAATGGATTCCTCTGCATCTGAATCCTCATAGGTTGATAAGGGCATGCCCCGATAATCAGAACGGTCAGTCATTGGACTCCTGGTCTGTAGAATCTGAAGGTAACCACATTCTGTCTCTCTTAGCAGGGGAAGGCTGACTTACCCTAATTAACGTTAAGGTCCTCAGCCATTCTAAGCATTTGTTTTTGTGGCATGGGGGCCTGAACATGCGCTTTGGTCGTGTGTTTTTTAGGCGCAGTGCGTACTCTGGGCCTAAAAAACTCTGTTAGTTTTGGCTAAAAAAGTCATCTGTTTGATGCGAAAATCAGGTGGTTGGAAAACGTCCTCAGAAGCCGGTGCCTGCACAGTGGCTCCGGACCCATCCAAGGTAGAGACATCTGCTGGTTGCATAGTCGAAGAAGCATCTCACGGCATACCAGACTCCGAATGGGTCTGAGCAGAAGACTGCGAATCTGTAGAAGCAGGCATCAGGGGCTGCAAAGGCACCTCACTGAGTACCGGCAGACTGGCGACTAGCTTAACGGAAGAGTCATTGGCAGTTCTGGACCTATGCTTTATCCTTTATGTCTTTATCCTTACGTTTTTTCAGAGGATCGGTAGTTGGATGGCTTACCGTACCCATTTCAGAAAATGGAGATTGAGAGAGAAAGAATTTAACAAAAATAGCCTGACAACGAATGGTTCGGGCGTTAAACAAGACAAAACAGACAGCGAGGAACATTGTGGTTGGGGCCTAAACAGGTGACGCAGTAAGAATGAAAATCTCTGAGGTATTTGCTTTCCACAGGCAAGACAATTGTTAACTTTTTCGGACATCGGTTAGAGCAAGAAAAAAGGATCCCCAACAGGTACTTAGCTTTAGTAGACTTCAGGATTATCAACTCTAAAAACGAAAAATTTCAGGTAGCGCCGACCGGCACTTGCGAACTGCTTCTGCTTTGGGCTCCTCCTCGGCAAGAAAGACTGATGTAATGGTGTCAGCTGCCTGTTTTTATACCCTTGATGACCTGATGTCATGGAAGAAGCGACAACACCTGGCGCAGAAATACTAAGACTCTGGCATTCGGGCTGACTGAGGGCTACCTGCAGACAGATAACCCAAGTGTGATGACTGCAACAATGAAACATGAACATCTTTTCCCTTGAAAATTCCTTAAAAGTGCCCTTGAAACTAAATTTCTTGAAAAATGCACCTGCCATAATGGGAGGACAGAGCCAGAACTTAGAACACATTTTAATATTTGGTCTTATAAACTTAGAAAGTTAATAGAACAAGTTTTGCATTAGTACAAATTTTCTGAAGGCTATGAAGTCTGATGCTCAAATGTCTGCCATTATTTTCTGACTTCAGTCATCAAAGATTTGCAGGCAGAGGTTGGATCACCAAACCATTTCCCATTTTCATAGAAAAGAAAATTAGACCTATCTTGGATAAATCTCAAGTAGTGTTAAAAGATTCCAAGCACTTCCTAGAGAGCCTATATACATATAGTGAAACTATGAGTGGGGAACACTATTTAGTCACCCTTGATGTAACCTCCCTATTTACATCAATACCAAATGGTGAAGGTGTTGAATATTTACATAGATTCCTTCATTATAACAGTGACCATGGAGGACAGCTCATAGGTAGGTTTATGAAAGTAGTGCTGGAAAACAATGTTTGTTTTTGAAAGTAAATACTATTTACAACGCGAAGGTGTAGATATGGGAACATGCTGTGCTAACAGCTATGCCAACGCAGTTATGGCCCAATGGGAAGTGGAACAGTTCTTTCCCCTAGAATTGTATAAGAATCATGTGAAGCTTTACCGCAGGTTTGTGGATATTTTTCTTGTGTGGGACAGTACCCCTCCAGCAATGAATAAATTTGTCAATGATGCACAAGCTACTACTAGCTTCCTAAAGTTTACAATGAATCATTCACTTGAAGGGTTGCCATTCTTGGATAGATTTGTAATGAAAGGAAATGAAGTTATGTGACACCAAGGTTTATAGGAAAGAGTGCTATCCCAACACATTATTGTACAGGACAGGCATGCACACTATAAAAACCTTTTCAAATATAGTTGAAGGACAAGGCATGAGGGTTTCACACTTCAGCAACCAGGAACCCACATTCGAAGAAGGACTAGTGTGTGTGTGTGTGTGTGTGTGTGTGTGTGTGTGTGTGTGTGTGTGTGTGTGTGTGTGTGTGTGTGTGTGTGTGTGTGTGTGTCTTTCGGCTTTTCCCGGTTAGGGTTCGCCACAGCGGAACTCCGGTCCGCTAATGACTGGCAGTAGAGTTTTACGTGCTGTCTTGCCGGGCCTAATGCAAACCTTTAACGAAGGAACGCCCGTTCACGCATATCGCCACACAGAAGACGCTCTGAGAATCGAACGAGCAACGTCTAACTGAGGCGACAATGCTACCGCAGCACCACCACTGAAGTCGAAGGACTAGTAACCCTGGAAAATAAATTTATATGACAGAGGTTATAAAAAGAAGGAAGCGACTGAAACTGGGAGAAGTAAAGACACTTAGGAAGGACGAGCAAGGCCGTATCTTTCAAATAAGACAGATCAAGCATTAAATAGAACTGATACAATGATCAACAAGAATGTAGTCAATGTGTCTATATCATACACAAGTGGTGTGAGGAAAGTAAGAAATTCCTTTAATAAACACTGGCTGCTTCTTATGACAGATAAAAAGGATTAGGGAAGTGGTTGGAGAGTGTCCTAGTTTCATTTTTAGAAACAGGAAAAATCTTAAACGCATGCTATGCTACCCCAGGGATTTATTTACCTGGAAGTAATCCAAACACATGGAAAGGTACCAGAGCATGTTACCAGTTGCAGTATGTGCCAATATGTTAAAAATACTGATGAGTCTGTACACCCGGTCACTGGTAATGCATATAAATTGAATGGAGCAGTCATTTGTGGCAGTATGACTATCATTTATGCAGCACAATGCGACTGCTGCCTACACTTATGCAGGCAAAACAAACAGGACATTTAGAAAACGCATTAAAGAACATATTAGTAGTTTAAGGAACAGGGATTCTGTAAGTGCCTTGTCTAAATACAGAGAGAGAATAGTTATACACCATGATTTTAAATTTATAGCATTGGAAGAAATTACTGGACAAAGGCTTGGTAATATTAAGAATCTGATGATGTCTTGCCACATGTGCAAGACGAAAAGCGCTTCATTAAACTGAAAGAGAATTAAATGGAGAGAATTTGCTTCGGTGTTTCCAAGCTGTCTTTTTGTTTTTCGCTAGTTTGTCTTACTTTGGTTCCTGCCTAATATTAAGAATCTGACAGAAAGAAGTGAGCTCAGATGGATACTCAGACTCAGAGCAAATAAGGAGAAGGGGCTGAATGGGAAAGTATCCATTAAAAGTGCTTTAGAAGCACAAGGAATATCTAGAAAGTACTGACCTGTATTATACTTAATAGGTGGCATTAAAAATATTTCCAGTTAGTAAGGACACTCTGGAGTTTTACTCAACCTGTCGTAACAGCACTCACTTAAATATGTTTGTAAATATGGGCCGTCTATAAGATTGATAAAAATAAGACTTGAGAACTAAAGCATCCATCCATCTTTAAATGGCGGTTAGAAGCCTCTATTCACATAAAGTACATTATATTTAAAGTACCATATAGATGTGTAAGAATGCCTTTGGCAAACAGTAACAGATTGTTCCAAGTGTGCTATGAAGTATATACTCGGGGTCTATATGTATGACAAGAATATGAAATAAGTCCTGTTTTTAAGTAAACTGGTGATGTATATATTTGCACTAAGCTGCTTATATATATATATATATATATATATATATATATATATATATATATATATATATATATATTGAACTATTCTCCATAGAATGTATATTTCATGGTTTGAATGGGGAGCCCAGAGGTACAGAGTTAAAGTTTGGTTTATTATATTTGTATAAAACTGTGCCTGGATGTATGCATATAATGTGTCTGGTGCTTAGAGTCACATGCACCTGACTGGCATATGAAAGACAGAAATGCAACAGTATGATTTGATTCTATGGGAAAAGCATGCATTTCCCTAGACAGGAACTGTTTATACATATGAATTTGTGACTTAGTGTACTTTAAACTATCTAGCAATGATACATATTTTATAATACCTGGTTGTCTATATTGAATGAAGAAAGTGGGAGGAAGTAAAACTGAGCATTTGCCGGGTGTGATGACGTCACTGTGAATGCGTGAAGGCGCTGCGATGACAATGAGCACATCTCTCTCATTTTTAACATATCTAACTTTTGGAAATGGAAAACAACATAACAGGGGTGCAATATAAGTATATCTTAAGTGGATTACACTTGCTGGATAAGTTTAATAGTTGAAAATGTGATGGGAAGAAGTCAGATTTTTAAAATGGAATCTGAGCACATGGCATGAGTAACTTGTTTACATTTTAAACTGCAGCTTTATTTATACTGTTAGAAGTAATAGGAATATATCGAAGGTCAGACCTAGTTATGCTACTGTAATAATTTTTAAGTAACAGCACATATCTGAAGCAAAGCAGATAACATAGTGCAATATGAACTTAGCAAAGTATATAGGTTCATAGGTTCATAGGTTTATACTAGGCTATCTGCCCGAGGGCATTTACAAGCCTAGCCCATCGTTTTGTGGCTTACGCCACCCCTTTAGTATGGGGAACTATACCCATTATTTTGCTGTGCCTCTGTCGAGCAGTGACACTGAGGTAATCCCTGGGGTATATCTGCGATCTCCCATCCATTGGTCAAGATTTCTCTTGAACAAGGCCAGCGAGGTGCTCTGCCTCACATGTACCGGGATTTTGTTCCACAGCATAGGGAGTCTTTGGGTAATGAATCTATCCCTCCAGCACGTCCTATTAATAGCCGTGTCGAGGTTTAAGTCTCCGCCCTTGTGGCTCTGATGGATCTAGATTTTTGAGGTGAAGCATATTCATCAAATCTGGGTTTGACATGGCCTTGTATGTTAGGCAAAGGTCACCTCTGAGCAAGCGTAGCGACTGAATAGAGCTGGAGTTCTTTCAGTCGGGCAGCATAGGACAGATTTTTGAGACCCTTTATCCTTTTGGTGAGGAACTTTTGTGGCCTCTCCAGCTGCTGCAGGTGTCGGGTCAGATACATCCCAAATGGGGCATTGTACTCAATCATTGGTCTGATGAGTGATGAGTAAAGGGAGACTATGACCTCCCTTGATCTAGATGAGAATCCCTTCATGATAAGGTGGGCAATGTAGAAAGTCTTCCTAACTACTTTAGCTACATGGGTGTCGAATGACAGACTACTATCAACCTGGGTCCCCAGGTCCCTGATAACTTCTTCTGTGCTCAGTGGATTGCCACCTATTTGGTAGCTAGGGGTAACCTTGTTTTTCCCAAAGGGTATGACTATGCATTTTTGGCATTTAACTTCAGGCCGTGGCTCTGGCACCAGTTATCCGTTTCTGTGAGACCCTTCTGAAGGATATCTGTGTCAGATGTGTTTCCTACTATGGCCCAGTTTGCAGCCATCTGCGAACTTTGTCAGCCATAACCCTCCTGTGTTTGCTTGTACTTGGAAAAGTAGATGCCAAACAAGAGTGGGCCCAGGACTGAGCCCTGTGGGACACCACTTGTGACAGGTTTTGAGTCTGACATGGCGCCAGCAACTCTGACCCTGTGGGTTCTGTCACTCAGCCAGTTTGCAACCCATCTTGTGATGTATGGGTTAACATTTAAGCTGATGAGTTTTCAATGATACCCGAGTGGGGTATTGTATCGAAGGCCTTAGCCAGATCGAGGTAGGCTGTATGGACTGCCTTTCCCTCGCCAATGGCTTTGGTGACTGTTTCAAGAAGTCAACCAAGTTTAAAAGGCATGATCTGCCTTTGACAAAGCCAAACTGGGTTGGATCCAAAGTCTGCAAATTCCTATGTCTTTATTTATGAGGTCCATTATGATCCTCTCCATGGCTTTGCAGATAAGGCTTGTCAGGCTAATGGGCGGTAATTTCCAGGGTCGGTGGAGGCACCGCCTTTGTGAAGTGGGACCACAGTTGCAGTGCGCCACTCCTGGAGTGCGTATCCAGAGGTAAGACTTTGATTAAACAGCTGTCCTAGCTGTGGGTTTAATTCCTCATTGAGTTCGTGGAGCACACAGCCGGGGACACCATCAGGCCCCATGGATGCTGTGTTTTTGCTTTGGAGAGCAGTTCTCACTTGGGCGCTGGAGATGTTTGGGGGCTGCAATCGTCTGATATAGATATCTCTCCTTTTGGGGAGGGGAGAAGTTTGCACTGAACCTGTCAGCCAGTATGTTGGCAATGTCTGTAGGATCAGTAATCTTCACATCATTTTGAACTAGTTCTGAGCATATCTGGGAGTTTCCTCCTAGGTGTCTAACATAGCTAAAGAAGGCCTTATGATTGTCTTTTGAGTCTTTAGCTATTTTTCTCTCAAATTTGCTTTGGATGATTTTATGAGAGCTCTTAGTTTTTACTTATAGTGATCAAGGGTGTCTTACCTTTTAAGGATTTTGCTGTATCTTGTAGTAGCTTCCTCCTTTTATTGTAGAGTTTGTTTATGGCTGGGGTCCACCAGACTGGACGCTTGCCTTTGGTACTAAGAGTCTTTGTTTTGTTTGGGATTGCCTTATCCATGCAGTCCTGCAGGTGCTGGTAGAAGGCGTCTGTAAGTGATTCAGCGGCTTGAGTACTGTTTTCCACCAGCTCGGGGCCTTAAAGGAGACCACACTAGTCTTTAGAAGTGTGAAGTCGGCTTTTGAGAAGTTCTTTACTGTGGTCTTTTTATTTCAGGTGGGGGTGGGATGAGGACCTCCAGCGAGATTAGTTTGTGATCTGATCTCACCAGTGAGGGGTATACTTCGGTGTTGAACATTGTGCTCCCATGTTCGTGATGATGAGATCAAGTATGTTATCTCCTCTTGTGGGGATGGTGACTAGTTGTTCCATGGCATTTGAGTTTATGAATTCCAGGAACTTTTGGGCTAGGGTGTTTGGGCTTGAGTAGTGTTCCCAGTCTATATTAGGGTAATTGAAGTCACCTAGTATGATGGTGTTTGGTGATACATTTATCCTCTAGTGTTTTCAGGAAGGCCATGTGAGGTTCCTGAGTTTGTGAGGGTGGCCTGTAACATGCTACAATTTGCAGAGCAGTCTTGCCTATGGTTAATTGCACCTGGATGGTCTCCGATGCATCGTGCGTTGCCACCAGTCTTGAGGTGTGGGTGTCCTTAATGAATATGGATACCCCCTCTCCTTTCTTGGTATTGTCCTGCTTTTGGGGCGGAGCATGATATGAGGTAAAACCTGATAGCTGGGGTGCTCTCAGGAGCCTTGAACCAGGTTTCTGTCACAGCACAGACATCGATGTTCTCCATACTGAGAAGGGCCTCGAGTGCGTGCATTTTGAGATTGAGACTTCTGGCATTGAGCAGCATTACCCTTAGTTTATTTCCTTTTTGTGTTCTAGGGTGGTAGGTTTAGAATTTGAGCCTTGCCTAAAAAGGCACTATGGGGTGGCAAGAGCCTTTGCCAATATCCGGAATCCCAGGGTGACAGGTGCAAGCCATCCCTTGGCAGCGTGGCTTGTCCAGCATGTCATCCCAGGCAGACAGATACTGGATCCCCTTTGAATGACACCAGTGTTTAAGCCAATTGTTAAAGCTGATCATCTTATCTCTGTATTGTGGCATCACTCTTGGTGAAGGTAGGATACTGCTCAAGGTCAGGGTCATACCTGCCTGGGCTACATAGTCAGAGAGCTCCTCAATGTCTCTTTTCATGTAGTCCAAGGAGGTACGTCTCAGGTCGTTTACACCAGCGTGGACAATGACTGAGTCATATTTGTACTTGCTGTTGAGAGACCTGAGTGCTTGCGTTATGTGGCGGATTCTAGCGCCCGACAGGCAGCTTACTGTGACCTTCTTCTTACTCAGTCTGGTGAGCGGGACATCAGTGTGTCTGACTATGGAGTCACCAATGACTAGTGTGTCTGGCATTGTGTTTGGCCTTAAGGGCTGTGACTGTTTGACACTCTGACTGTGAGGTCTATGTGTTGCAGGTGTTGTGTTCTGAGGTGGTGGTTGTTTGGGTGTCTGCTTTGGTGGCCTCTGCTGTTTTGGTAGATTTTTGATCAGAGCCTCCGGTATGTCTTTGTGTGTTTATGTGTATGATTTGAGGTTGTAATGGTGCTATGTGAGACTGGGTCTATAGTGTGTGTGGTAACCTTCTCCTCCTGACTGGTCTTGCCAGTCCTGTGTTGAGAGAGCTCAGCCTCCAGTTTGGCCGTATAGTTGCATCTCTCGCATGTATTTGTGTTTTGTGGGAGGAGGAGAGGGTTGTCTGTGTACATGAGGCAATTGTAACATTGCCTCAGTATTCCCAGGTTCACCAGCTGAGCAGGAGAGGACACTAGCAACTGATCCTCGACATGCTAGAAGGATAGACAAAAACTTTAAAAAGATTCAGGGGACGTGGGTGACCGAGAAATGGGGGGTTACCTTTTTTGGGGTACTACCTATGACAAGAGTGCCGTATCAAGGTAATAAGTACTGTAGGAGCAAGTGCTAGGTTTAACAGATAGAGAATAGTCTACTTGGAGTCAAGTGGAGATGATCTTTTTAGTTATAGGATAAGCTGATTAGATCAGTAGTATAGTTCTATATAAAGAATAGAGACTTTAGTATCATTGTTGTTCACATAATGATGCTTAGCATAATATATAGCATTTGATATGCTGCTGATAGAAGCAATGCTTTGAAATGTTTCTAAATATGAAATGCTTGTAGATGCCTATGAATGCTTTGATTGCTGAACTAGATTTTTAATGTGATATAAAAATTGTATTTTAAAAGTAGTACTATGTAATATAGATGAAGGGACTGATGTTTTAAAAGAGGGTGTGACTACAGCAACCTGACTGACTGGGAGTGGTCGTTCAGGTTAATGAGGTATACAGGAACAGCTTTAAAAACCTGCGTGTGTTTTTACATTTGTATATGGTCTGTGGAAGCCACAGATAGTGGTGAAAGCGCTTACCCAATATTAAAGTTCTTGGTTTATTTTATTTGGTTTGCAGCTATACTTCATACAACTGCTACCATATTTTTCTTTGCTGTTACTTTTACCTGTTTGGTGGGACAGTTTACGTTTACCAGCTGGTTGTTTGCCTGTTTTTTGTTACTTTTTTCATATAGTCTAGGAAGGTACGTCTCAGGTCATTTACACCCATGTGGACTATGAGTCACACTGCTACTTGTGGTCCAGTGACCTGAGAGCACGCATAATGTGGCATATCCTAGCCCCTGATAAGCAACTGACGGTGGCTTTCTCCTTACTCAGCCTGGTGATAGGACATCAGTGTGTTTCACAAGGGAGTCTCCAGTGACCAGAATGTTAGATTGTGTGGTGGTTTGCCTTATGGTCTTTGAAGTACAGGCTCCATAAGATGTGGCTGTGTGGGCTGATATGAGTGCCGTTTTGAAATGGTTCATTCGAGGCAGCTGAAGATATTGGTTAATTGTACTTCATCTAGAAGACCCCTGGAGATAACTGATTAATTGAGGTGTTTTATACATGCTCCACTTTCATTTGCTCCACTTCTCAATTCATCTGAGAGGCATTTATGCATGAAAGCTTGTGTATGCAACTTTTGAATAAAGGAATCCCCCCCCCCCCCCCCAAGTGCTCTCTGAATGGTTTCTTTACCAAGATCGCCTGCACAGAAGCCCACTGAGCTGTTAAATTAATATTTCACTACAGTAAACAAGACAATAACTAGAACTTGTTTTGCACTGTCTGGTGCCATGAGCTGGCCTGGAAACCTACATTAAGCAAGTTCAGCTTGCCTGCTATAGCTCAAAATGTGTCAAGAAACAGCAGAGAAAAATATGTAGGATGCTTGCAAGAGGAGCAGATCTGGGAATATCTGGAATAATCTGGAAATATCTAAAAATCACAGGATGACTTTCTTAGAGGGTGTGAGGAAAGTAGGCCAGGAGGGAGTGGGGAATGGATCCTGTGGTGGTTACTAAATTGTTTTAGACGTGCAAGGATCATCAAATTATCCAAAGAATATGCTTTGGTGCAGGGACAAACAAAGGCACTCTCAGATGTTCTTTGTGTTTCACTGTTCGTCATCACACTTGGGTTATCCTGTCAGGGGTAACCCGCAGTCGGCCCAAATACCAGAGGATTAGTATTTCTGTGTCAGTTGCTGTCGCTCCAGGACTAACGTCAGGTTGTCAGTGGTATAAAAACAGGCAGCTGACGCCATTACATCAGTCTTTCTTTTTGAGGAGTCCGAAGCAGAAGCATTTTGTACGAGTGCCGGTTGGCTGCTACCTGTGTTTTCGTTTCTGAAATTAAAGCTGAAGTCTTTTAACGCCAAGTACCCCTTGGGGATTTTTTTTTCTTGCTCTAACTGATGTCAGAAAAAAGTTGTCTCGCCTATGGAAAGCAAATACCACACAGAGATTTCCATTCTTATTGCATCACCTGTTTAGGCCCAGACCACGACGTTCCTCGCCGTCGGTTTTGTGCTTTGTTCAACGCCAGAGTTTTATGTCATCGGGCCCTTATCGTAGCTAAATACGTTCGCTCTCGATCTCCGTACTCCGAAATGGCTTCTGCAAGTCATCAGATTACAGATCTTCCGAAAAAACATAAGGATAAAGACAGAGACAGGCCGCACAGGTCCAAAACTGCAGACAACGCTACCGTTAAGCTAGTCGCCGGTACTCAGTGAGGCATTTTTGCAGCCCCCGATGACTGACTCTACGGATTTGCAGGCCACTACTGAGACCCATTCTGTGTCCGGTATGCCGCCAGACTCTGACTACAGAACCTGCGGATGTTTCTACCTTGGATGGGTCCAGAGCCACTGTGCAGGTACTGGCTTCTGAGGAAGTTCTTCACACTAACGATATCTGACACAAATAGACTTCCTACACGTCTTCAATTCTTTCTAAAACTACCGAGTTTCTAAGACCCAGGGTACGAACTACGCCTAAAAAACAGATGACAAGCTCAAAAACCTGCTTCCATGCCTCAATCTCAAATGCTTAAAATGGCATAAGATCTTACCCATGCTGATTAGGGGAAGCCAGCCTATCCCTTTTAAAAGGAAGAGACTTGTCCCCTGCAGCTTTATCTGACCAAGAGTCCGATGAGACTGAGGTTTCCGATTATGAAAACATGCCCTTACCAGCTTATAAGGATTCAGATGCAGAGGAAATCCATTCCTTCTGCCTCTCCTCCAGAGGATTTTTCTTTTGGTGAAACCATACATACCTTGAGAAAGCATTCCCATTGGGAATGCCAGGATTATCCTCAAACCAAAAAAACACTCTGGGAATTTTTAAATTTACCACAGCACAGACCCCTTAGCTATTCCTCCTGTGCTGGATGTTGTGGATGATGTTTTCATGGAATCCAGTTTAACTCCTGATACTCTCCTGCTCCCAGGAAACCTGACCGCACAAATTTCTTTTCAAAAATCCTACTGCTGACCCAGATGTCATCTCCAAAGGACCTAAAGGAATAAAAGCAACCACAGCTAAGAATCCCACCCATTCAGACAGGGATTCCTGAGCTTTAGACAGATGGGGTAAAAAAGTATACACCTCTGCAGCTCTTGCCATTAGAGCATTAAATTGTCAGCTCCACATGCTGTAATACCAGCAACATACTATGGAACTTATTAAACAAAAATGATCTACCTTTCCAGACTAAGCAGAAAATAAAGAATTAATTGAGCTTATGCATTCTGCAAGCCAAGTTACTAAGCATACCCTGCAATGTGGGTTTGATGCCCTAGAAGCATCCTGCAGGGCAGCAGTCTCAGGTTCTGTACTTAGAAGGCATGCTTGGCTTAAGGAACAGACCTTGCCAGATCATGTCAAATCAAAATTATTGGACACACCACTGAACAAAGAATCTCTGGCACCAAGGCAGAAGAGGTTTTAAAAAAGATGGCAGAAAAAGCTAAATCTATGCAGACAGTTAGACTTTTTGCAAGTCCAGCCTCAGAGATTCAGTAGGCATTGCCCCTCAAAAAGTACAGTTTTGTACCTACCATAAATGTAGATGTCCGATAGGTATGCATCTGCAGTCATAACATATGGGTTGTCCTGCCTCAGGCAGCCCTTCGGTCGGCCAGATTCCAAAGTCTGCGTCTGGCCTCGGCTGATGTCGCACTTTCCCTGACGTCAGAGCGTCTGGGGTATAAAAGCATCAGCCAATGCCATTTTCCTCAGTTATTCTTGCCCCAGATGCCAGGTGCCCTCTAGGAAGGCTAAATTTGGATAAATGCAAAAAAGGTTCCAAACATTTGCAAACTTATATAATAATATACATGTATATACAAACAAATACACCATAATAGATTCCCCCAGCTAGCTAAAAGAGGGGTAAGTACCCTAGTAATACCACTGAGAGGTAGGAGGGAGGGTAAACCTGACTGCAGATGCATACCTATCGGACATCTACATTTATGGTAGGTACAAAACTGTACTATGTCCTTCAAGGATGCATCTGCAGTCATAACATATGGGTAGAATACCATAGCCAATCTGGGGGAGGAGGAACTAAGAAAAGGATGGTGTAGTTAATATCCCCTGCAGGACTGCAGTAGCAAAACCTGCTCTGGATCTGGAGTATAAAGGTAGATTGTAATGTTTGGCAAATGTATGCACGGAGCTCCAAGTAGCAGCTTCTAAAATGTCCTTGGTAGCCACCCCTCGTAGGAAGGCTGTAGTGGTGGCTGTGGCCCTTGTGGAATGAGGCCTGATGTTTTCAGGAACTGTCTTTCCATGAAAGGAGTAACAAAATCGAATGCAATTTCCTATCAATTTTGAAATTGTCTGTTTGGAAATTGCTTTTCCTTGCACCACAGTAGCATATGCTACAAATAGTTGGTCAGTTTTTCTGCTAGTTTTAGTTCTGTCCAAGTAGTAGCGTAGTTGTCTGTGTATATCCAGGGTGTGCAGAAGTTTTTCCCCTCTATTCTGTGGATTTGGGAAGAATGTAGGCAAGTGAATAGCTTGGTTCAAGGATACCCTAGATACCACCTTTGGCATAAAAGTAGGATTGGTTCTTAGTGAAACTCTGTCCTGATGGAAGATAAGAAATGGCTGTACTGCCATTAATGCTTGTAACTCAGATACTCTTCTTGCTGCAGTTATTGCCAGAAGGAATGCAGTCTTCCAAGACAGAAACTGTAGATCCGCTGATGCTGCTGGTTCAAATGGAAAAAGTGTTAGTTTCTCCAACACAAAGTTGAGATCCCAGACGGGTAGAGGGGGTTTTCTTGGAGGTTTAATATTTTTGATCCCTCTCAAATTGCCTGAGGAGAGGGTGTGAGAAGATAGGTGGATCCACATTGTATTCTGCTGAAATTGCTGAGGCATGAATCTTAATGGAAGAATAGGACAGGCCATTGTGGAACAATTCTGCTAAGTCTTCCAGAATATGTGTCATGTTTGCTACTGTCACATCTGAGCCTTTTGATGTGTTCCAAATGAGAAATCTTTTCCATTTAGCTGAGTATGTCTTCCTTGTGGAAGGCCTGCGAGCTTCCAAGATGATGTCCTTCATTCTCTGTGATAAGGCATCTTGTTTGTGATTTAAGGAATTTTCCAGGCAGTTAGCTGTAATGTTTTCAAGTTGGGATGCATAATCTTGAAATTGTTCTGCGTCAGAAGAAGAGGCCATAGGGGGAGAGGCCATGGTTTTGCCTGAGACAGGCTTCTCAATAATGGGTACCAGTGTTGCCTTGGCCAGTCTGGAGCTATCAGAATCACTCTTGGCTGCTCCTCCCTGATCTTCAGTAGAACCTTGTACATTAATGGGAGAGGTGGGAAGGCATATACTTTTAGAGCTTTCCAGATGAAAGAGAGAGAGTCCACCCTCCAAGCTTGTGGGTGGTATGTCCTCGAGCAGAATGTCTTCAGTTTATGGTTGAGAGGGGAGGCGAACAGATCTCCGGCATTCCCCATTCCTTTGCTAGGAGTTGGAAGATGTCTGGATGCAGCATCCATTCGTGTGCATCCATGGTAGTTCTGCTTAAGCTGTCTGCCAGTGTATTCTCTTTTCCTGGCACGAATTGGGACTGTAGTTGGATATTGAAGTTCAGGCATAGTTCCCATAGATTCATAGCCAGTCGGCAGAGAGGGTAGAAGTGTGTGCCCCCCTGCTTGTTTATGTACCACATGACCGTGGTGTTGTCTGTCCTTATTAGCAGGTGGCCTTGATGGAGGAAAGGTTTGAAAGCCTCGATTGCATGCATCACTGCCAGCATTTCCTTTTGGTTTATGTGCATGCGTAGCTGGCCTTGAGACCATAGGCCTTGGATACATTTGCCCTCCATGTGTGCTCCCCATCCTTGGTCTGAAGCGTCCGTGGTGATGGTTTGGTTTGTTTTGTTTTTGGTTTGATGAAAGGCAACCCTCTGTTGGACTGGCAGGCCTGAGCCCACCACAGAAATTCCTTTTGAAGGCAAGGAATGATTGGTATCAAAACTTCTAGACTGTGACTGTGTTGAGACCATACACTCCTGAGGTACCATTGTAATTTTCTCATATGCAGCCTGGCCTGTGGTATCAGAATTATGCAGGATGCCATGTAACCCAGGGCCTGCAGGATTTTCCTTGCAGTAAGCGGAGTTCGTCTTGTCAGCATCATGAAGTAATCTGGAAGTTGTTTTTGTTTTTCTTCTGTGAGAAAAGCCATTTGGGTGGTTGTATCCAGATCTGCACCCAAAAAGGTTATTCTTTGGGATGGCACAAGTCTTGACTTTTGGATGTTGACTGTGTATCCCAAGGCCTGTAGCAGGTGGATGGCATAAGCCAAGTCCTTTATCAAATTTTTCTTGTTGTCCGCTTGTATAAGGCAGTCGTCCAGGTATGGGTAGATCTGAATCTCCTGAAGTCTGCAGTGTGCAATTACTGATGCCAGGCATTTCATGAATACTCTGGGCGCAGTAGATAAGCCAAAGGGCAATGCTGAGAATTGATAATGCTCTGATCCTGCAAGAAATCTGAGGTGTCTTCTGCAACTTGGTCGAATAGGGACGTGCAGGTATGCCTCCTTGAGATCTAGAGTCACCAGCCAAGACTCCTTGCTCAGAATGGGAAGAAGTTGCTGTAGGGTCAGCATCTTGAATTTTGGGACAATGAGATAAGTATTTAGTGCGGACAGGTCGAGAATAGGCCTCCAATGATTTTCTTTTCTTGGTACAAGAAATAGTCTTGAGTAAAATCCTTGGCCTTGTTCTGAAAGTGGTACCTTTTCTATAGCTTTCATTTGAAACAAGTTGTTGATCTGCCTTAAGCCTCTGGCCTCTAATTTGGTGGTAGGTTTGGCATTCCGTGTCTTTTTGGCAAAGTGTGGAAGTGGAACCTGTATCCTTTTGTCTATTATTTGCAGTGTCCATGTGTCCCTTGTAATATAATGCCAGTTTTTTGAGAATAAAGCCAGCTTTCCGCCCAAGGGTGCTTCCAGTTGATCCCTGGTAGGCGGAATCAGAGTAAAGTCATTGAGCCTGTCCTGGTGTAGTAGTTGTTGCTGTTGTTGCACTACTTCTCTGGTTGGCAGGCTGCCACTGACGGCCTCTGTAGGAGCCCTTCGATTGGCCTCTGCCTCTAGGGCGTCTGTTCCTGCCTCTCTGGGCTCTGTCCGAATCTGGAAAGGACCAATTCTTAGGCGGCCAGTTTCTGCTGAATCTAGGTGGCTGTACTTGCAGGAAATCCTTAACTGTTTGCACAGATTTTGCCTTTTCTTCAAACTTTTTTAAGATCGCCTGAGCAGAGGAGCCAAATAAATTTTGTTTCTCCATTGGAGCATCCAGGAGTTTAGCTTTAACATGGTCTGGCAGAGATTGTTCCTTCAGCCAGGCATGCCTACGAATGACTGCCCAGACATAGCTGATCTAAATGAAGCCTCCAATGCATCATAGCCACATTTTAAGAAGTGATTACTAACCTGCTGTGAGTTGTGTACCAAATCCTGCAGGGATTTACGGTCAAGGGGTTCAGGAGATGAAAGTTTCTTATTCAGTTCATCTAATAAATACTCTTGGTACTGTATCATATGAAATTGACAATTTAATGCCCTGACAGAAAGAGTTGCAGAAGTGTATACCTTCTTTCCCCATCTCTCTAAAGCTCTAGACTCTCTTTCAGAGGGTAGAGGATTTTTAGCTGTGGTGGCTGCAACCCCTTTAGGGCCCGGATAAATAGTTTCTGGGTCTGCAGAATGTGCTTTATACAGATGGTAATGGGAATCCGGGACCCTGTAGTATCTATCAGGCTTGGCAGGGGCCGGAGGGAGAGTATCAGGTGCTGTACTGACATCATTGTACACATCATCAATTACATTCAGAACAGGAGGTATAGCTACGGGCCTATGTTGAGGCAGATGTAAAAAGGTCCTTAATCTTTTTCTAGAATCAGAAAATTCCTGGCCTTGCCATTGAAAATGCTCTCTCATGGAGTGTAGTGTCTCACCAAAGGAAAACTCTTCAGGAGGGGATGCCGAAGGAATAGATTCTTCAGCATCAGAATCCTCATAGGGCGAATAAGCCTCCTCCTGGGGGTCTGACAACTCACAGCCATCCGTGGACTCATCTGAAGAGTGTGGGTCAGAGAGGTCAGTCCTGGGCCTTTTGTCTGGTGGAGGTTGAGAGGCCCTGTCTGGGTGAGGTTGTGAACCCCTAATTAAAGAAATAAGGTCCTCTGCAAGGCTGAGGATCTGTGAACTAGAGGTAGGCCTCTGGGAGGTAGTCTTGGGAGGCAAAGCTTTAGAAAGTTTAGCAGCTTTAGCCCTAGAAAAGGCCTTAATGGACATGGAAGCAGGGGGCCTAGCTGCCCCACGTGCAGGAGTAGAAATGTCCAAAGGGATGGTGTCGGACATTTCCTGGACACTGGTTTCGGTAGGTAGTTCGGTAGCCGACTCAGCCAGGGGCTCCCGGGCCGAGGTGGTCGGTTGAATGGTTTCGGAAGAAGGAATCTGAGGACTCTGTTTCGGCCGAAACCGAGACACTCGCGGTAGGCTACCGTGGTTTCAGCCGAAACCGCGGGCCGCGAGTGTCGGTCCTTGTCCTTCCGTTTTTTCACCAAATGCGAAGTCAGAGTCTCCGATGGCATTTTATATGCAAAACTGGCCCCAAAAAATTCCTCTGCAAACTCCGACCGACGTCTAAGAGTTCGTCGGTTGAAGGAAGCACAGGCTGAACAGGCCGATACGTCGTGGGCCTAAGCAAGGAAGGCAGTAGGAATGGAAATCCTTATGAGGTATTTGTTTCCCACAAGTTAAACAATTATTTACTTTGTCTGACATCGGCTGAGGCAAGAAAGAGTCCCCAACGGGGTACTTAGCTTTTTCGAAGTCTTCGGTAGCTGAATTCACTGGATCTGACCGACCGGCACTTGCGAACAGCTTCTGCTTCGGGCACCGCGCGGCAAGAAAGACTGGGGAAAATGGCGTCGGCTGATGCTTTTATACCCCAGATGCTCTGACGTCGGGGAAAGTGCGACATCAGCCGAGGCCAGACCCAGACTTTGGAATCCGGCCGACCGAAGGGCTGCCTGAGGCAGGACAACCCATATGTTATGACTGCAGATGCATCCTTGAAGGACATCACTGGTCCTTCCCAGGCCCCTCTAGGCCGGCTCATACTAAACCTACGGGAAGCAGACCACCCCCAGGCAGCAGGCCCAGGAAATGCAGAGATCTAAGCAATGGAGTACCTCCACTTATAAAACAGGGAGTGCTAAGCCACCCCTTATTGAAAGAATTCACAATAACTTTTCAACTCCATCTCTTACCTCTGCCCACCTGCTTGTGTCCCTAGGAGGAAAACTTGCCTCCCATGCAAAAAACTGGGCCTCCATCACCAACTATCGATGGGTCCTCAACATAGTGTCCCAGGGGTACACATTTTATTTCCACACACTGCCAACCCCAAAGGGTTCCCAGATCTTCCTCCAAACCAGTGGGCAGAGGCACAAAACCAAGTTCATTCCCTGCTCTCCATGAGGGCAATCAAGTCTGTTCCTGCAGATCAAATAAGCCAAGGTTTTTATTCCAGACTTTTCCTGGTACCCAGAAAAGAGGTCACCTGGCACCCAATCCTAGATCTATCCATTCTAAACACCTTCCTGGTGGTAACAAAATTCAAAATGCTCCCTCTCTCCAGCAGTTTCTTTCTATGCTATCCAAAGATGCCTAGTTAGCCACTCTAGACCTAAGAGAGTGGTAACTGCACATCTCAATTAGAGACTCTTGCAGGAAATATATATGTCTCATGGCAGGATCTATGCATTATGAGTTCTCTGCACTTCCCTTTGGCTTATCCACTGCTCCCACAGTTTTCACAAAATACCTGGCTCCAGCCATTGCTTTTTGCAGACAAAGAAATATTCAAATTTACCCCTACTTGGATGACTGCCTGATTCAGCCAGACAGTCAGGAAAAGCTGGTACAGCACCTGACATTTGAAAAAGACCTACTGACCTCACTGGGGTACACTATAAACTAAAAGAAATCCAAACTAGTCCCCAGTCAGAAAACTGGATTCCTGGGAGCAAGCCTGGACACAACATCCCAGATGGCATTCCTTACTCCAGAAAAACGAGCCTGACGGGCTACTTCTCTCAACTGGCCACCAGAACCCAGTTATTTGCAAGGAAAATCCTGCAAGCTCTAGGGTTCATGGCCTCCTGCAGTCTACTAATTCCACATGCCAGACTGCATACGAGGAAACTTCAATGGTACTTAAAAAGCCTTGGGTGTCAAAATTCTCAGGACCTGGAAACTATTATACCTATGATACCTTGTCTAAGGAAAGATTTTCTTTGGTGGGCAGCAGCATGCTACCACAACAAGGGACTTCCCTTTTCACAACCCCACGCAACCCAGACCCTAACCACAGACGCATCAGTCTATGCCTGGGGTGCACACCTGGGTGGCAGGTGCATTCAGAGCCACTGGAACCCAAATCAAATTCATCTGCACATCAATCAAAAAGAGATGCTAGCTGTTCAGCTTGCTCTGACGGCTTTCAGACCCCCTACTCTCTCCAGGGCCTCTACTAATCAAAACAGACACCACAGTGATGTGGTACATCAACAAGCAAGGGAGAAACTCACTCTTACCCACTATGTAGGCTAGCCATAACCCTTAGGCACACTGCTTCAGCCATACAGACTTACCTGCTAGCACAATTCTTGCCAGGCAACCAAAACTCTCTGGCAGACAACTTAAGCAGAAATCTCCTAGACCCACACAAGTGGCAATTAAGATACACCACCTTCAAACTCGTAATGCAGAAATAGGGTACCCTGAAGGTGGACCTATTTGCCTCCCACAACCACCAGCTCAGCAAATTCTGCACCAGGGAACCTCAAAGCAAGGCCTGGAAAGTGGATGCCCCATCCTTCCAATAGGTAAACCTCTCGATCTATGCATTTCTCCCTCTACCTCTTCTTACAAGGGTGTTACTCAAAATAAGGGAGAAAAGATCAAGGGTAATCCTGAGTGCCCCAGACTGGCCACGCCAACACTGATACCCACTACTGCGCAGTCTGTCACCGTTGCCTCCACAGCACCTCCTTCAGATTCCAACTCTCCTGACCCAGCAGAAGGGAGAGTTCTTGCATCCACAATTGCAGACCCTGAATCTGGCACAGCCTGGCTTATTCCTTGACTGTTCCCCTCCAGTGGCCAGAATAAGCAAGCAAGTCCTGGACATTATACGTGAAGTCAGACGACCCAGCACTAGAAAATCCTACGCTGACAAGTGGAAAAGGTATTGCTCCTGGATCCAGGATAAAGGAGCTGAACCAGCACAGCCCTCCATACCTCTCATCCTGGAATACCTAGCAAACCTTCTTCGCAGTGGCCTATCCTTCTCTTCTATTAAAATCCATGCCTCTGCCATCTCTGCTCATTACAGCACAGAGCCACCTCTATTTTCACACACCCTCATCAAGCAGTTCCTTAGAGGGGCTAACAACTTAAGCCAACCAAGAGCAGCCCCTACCCCTGCTTGGGACCTTAACTTTGTGTTGGAAAAGCTCACGCTACCCCCCTTGAGTCTGCAGCGTCAGCAGAGTTAAAATTCCTCTCTTGGAAAACAGCCTTGCTTCTGGCCATCACTTAAGCTAAAAGAGTGTCTGAGCTACAAGCACTCATGGATGTGGAACCCTTCATTTTTCATGCTGACAGGTTCTCCCCTCAGAACTAACCCAACTTTCATGCCTAAAGTGGTGTCCAGTGTACCTCTCAACCAATCTATTCATTTGCTCACCTTTTTCCCTAAACCTCAAAATAAGGGGGAAATGATCCTGCACTCTTTAGATGTGCACAGACAGCTCCGATTCTACCTGGGTAGGACTAAGCCCTTTAGGACATCTAACCAGTTATTAGTCAACTTTTCAGCAGGGGCAGAGGGCAAGGCCATATCAAAACAAACCATTTCCACATGGATAGCCCACTGTATCCATTTCTGTTGCAAACACCACAGGAAACCACCACTCAGGGGGTCAGAACACATTCCACTAGGGCAACTTCCACCTCTGCAGCTTTTCTCAGAGGGGTCACTACCAAGGACATCCTGGAGGCTGCAACATGGAGTCCTGTTCATACCTTCACCAAGCAATACCACCTGCCTATTGTTTCCAAATCCAGGGCAGGCTTTCCAACTGCAGTCCTGCAGGGCATACTAGCAAGTCCCAACTCTTCTCGACTGCCTCCACCTGTTTCTTCAGCTTTGGGAATCAACCAAAGTGTGATAACTGCAACAGTGAAACAAGAACATAGTATAGTTGTGTACACTTACTATAAATGTAGATGTTAAGAGTGCATTCACTGTTGCAGTCCTGGTTTCCCACCCTCCATCCCCCTTGTCGCTCGCTCTCTCTTCCTCACTCCTTACACTGCTATTTGGTATTTACTTTCCACTGGTGGTGTTATTCCACCATAACTTAGCTCCCTATTTGGGGGCTCCTGACATTTGGGGCAAGAAAAACTGATGTAATGGCGTTGGCTGCCTGTTTTTATACCACTGACATGACATCAGTCCTGGAGCGACAGCAACCGATGCAGAACTACTAAGCCTCTGGTATTCAGGCCGACTGAGGGATAACCCAAGTGTGATGACTGCAACAGTGAATACACTAACATCTACATTTATGGTAAGTGTACACAACTGTACTTTTTTATACCAAGTGTTAAGACAGCAACAACAGGAGTAGAATCTAAATGTGAGCCTTCTTTAGAAGCTTCTAAAGTAAAAACTACAAAAACAAAAAGTTTGATGGCTTGTAGCATAGCACAATCACTGCCAGTCTATTGCATAACTCTCAACTATGACTTAAATACAGCACTATGATTTTGGCCCTCAGGGTCACCCTTGCTCCTGCTAAATTTACCTACATGTACATACTTTTATTATATAAATAAACTAAGCCTATAGACAGAAAGTACAGTTTTGTACCTACCATAAATGTAGATGTCCGAACTGGATAGCATCTGCAGTCATAACAACTGGGTTGTCCTGTCGTCAGGCAGCCCTTCGGTCGGCCGGATTCCAAAGTCCGGGTCCGGCTTCGACTGATGTCGCACTTCACCCGACGTCATCTCTGCTGGTCTTCGGGTATAAAGGCATCAGCCGACGCCATTTTCTTCAGTGTTTCTTGCCCCAGATGCCAAGTGCCCTCTTGGAAGGCTAAATTTTGGGTAAAAATGCCAATGTTTCCCAAAGGATAGAAGGCAAACAAAAAATAAGCATGTATGTACATATATACAAACAAATACACCATAAGAGACTCCCCCCCACCAGCTAGCTATTAGGAGGGTAAATACCCTAGGAGTACCACAGAGGGAAGGAGGGAGGTAATCCTGACTGCAGATGCTATCCAGTTCGGACATCTACATTTATGGTAGGTACAAAACTGTACTATGTCCTTCATGGATGCATCTGCAGTCATAACAACTGGGTAGAATACCATAGCCAACTAGGGGAGGAGGAAGAATAGATTATGGTGTGGTTAAGATCCCTTGCAGTACAGCAGTGGCAAACCCTGCTCGGGATCTGGAATACAGAGGTAAATTATAATGCTTGGCAAATGTATGCACGGAGGTCCAAGTAGCCGCCTCAATAATGTCCTTGGTTGCCACTCCTCGTAAGAAGGCTGTGGTAGTGGCTGTTGCTCTTGTAGAATGAGGTCGTATGTTCTGTGGAATTGGTTTTCCATGGAAGGAGTAACAGAATCGTATGCAATTTCCTATCCATTTGGAGATTGTCTGTTTGGAAATTGCTTTTCCTTCCCTTCCTGTTGCATAGGCTACAAAAAGCTGGTCAGTTTTTCTGTTACTTTTGTTCTGTCCAGGTAGTAGCGTAGCTGTCTGTGTACATCCAAGGTATGCAGCATTCTTTCCCCTCTGTTTTGTGGGTTGGGGAAGAAGGTAGGTAGGTGGATTGCCTGGTTTAAGGATACTCTGGATACCACCTTAGGCATAAATGTAGGATTAGTCCTCATGGACACACTGTCTTGGTGGAAGATTAGGAAGGGTTGTACTGCCATTTGAAGTTCAGAAACCCTCCTTGCTGAGGTTATTGCCAGTAGGAAAGCAGTTTTCCATGAAAGATGCTGTAGGTCTGCTGTTGCTGCTGGTTCAAAAGGTCGAGAGTCAACTTTTCTAGCACAAAGTTCAAATCCCAAGCTGGCAGTGGTGGTTTCCTAGGAGGTTTTACATTCTTGATCCCTCTGAGGAACTGCCTGAGTAGAGGATGCGAGAAGACAGGTGGATCAAAACTGTATTCTGCTGAAATAGCTGATGCATGTATCTTGATGGAGGAATAGGACAGGCCTGTATGTAGAAGCTCTGCCAAGTACTCCAGAATGTTAGCCATATCTATATTCGACACATCCTTCCCTCTTTCAGCACTCCAAATGACAAACCTTTTCCATTTCCCTGCATAGTTCCTTCTTGTTGAAGGTCTGCGGGCTTCGAGGATAATGTCTTTAACCCTTTGGGAAAGATCTGGAATAGTTGCTGCTATGTGATGTGCCATGCAGTCAGTTGCAACTTTTTTAGGTTTGGATGCATGATGCTGTAGTTGTTCTGAGTTAACATCAAAGGCATCAGGGGTATTGACCACATTCTGTCCCGAGACATGCTCCTCAGCAATGGGTACCAGTGTTGTCTTGGCCAGTTTGGAGCTATCAGGATTATCCTTGGACGTTCCTCCTTGATTTTTAGTAATACCTTGTGTATCAAGGGAAGAGGTGGGAATGCATATGCTGTCAGGCCTTTCCAGCTGAAGGAGAGCGAATCCACTTTCGATGCAAGTGGATGGAATGTCCTTGTGCAGAATTTTTTGAGCTGGTGGTTGAGAGGGGAAGCGAATAGATCTGTGGCATTCCCCATTTCTTTGTGATGGTCTTGAAGATGTCCGGGTGTAGCATCCATTCGTGAGCATCCGAGGTGGTTCTGCTTAACATGTCTGCTAGAGTGTTCTCCTTTCCCGGTACAAACATTGCCTGTAACTGGATGTTGTAGCTGAGTGCCAGGTTCCAAAGGTCCAAAGTCATTCTGCATAGGGGGTATGAATGAGTGCCTCCTTGTTTGTTGATGTACCACATGACTGTGGTGTTGTCTGTCCTTATCATCAAATGGCCTTCTTTGAGAAATGGTCTGAATTTTGGATTGCCAGTTTTACTGCCAGCATTTCTTTTAGGTTGATGTGCAGGTGAAGCTGGTCCTGCGTCCACAATCCTTGCACGCATTTGTCCAGCATGTGAGCCCCCCATCCTAGGTCTGAGGCGTCTGTTGTGATGGTTTGGCTTGCTTGATATTTGTGAAAGGGTAAGCCTGGGTTTGACTGGCATGCTTGAGCCCACCATAGGAACTCCTGTTTTAGGCATGGAATTAGTGGAATTTCTGCTTCTAGGCTGTGCCTGTGTTGGGACCATAAATTCTTTAGGTACCACTGTAGTTTTCTCATATGCAGTCTGGCATGTGGAACCAAGATTATGCATGATGCCATGAAGCCCAAGGTCTGCAGAACTTTTCTTGCTGTTAGCTTGCTGTGGTTTGTTAGTGCCAAGAAGTAAAGAGGGAGATCTTTTTGTTTTTCTGCAGTTAGGAATGCCATTTGTTTTACTGTGTCCAATTCCGCGCCCAAGAATGTCCTTGTTTGGGATGGAATCAGCCTTGACTTTTGCAAATTGATTGTGTATCCCAGTGCTTGTAGCAAGTAAATGACCCTTTGTAAATCTGTTGTCAGCTTGCTTTTGTTGTCCCCTTGTAGCAGGCAGTCGTCCAGGTATGGATAAATTTGGATTCCCTGTAGTCTGCAGTGGGCGATTACTGATGCCAGGCATTTTGTGAATACTCTGGGCGCAGTAGATAAGCCAAAGGGCAATGCTGAGAATTGATAGTGCTCTGATCCTGCAAGAAATCTGAGGTATCTTCTGCAAATTGGTCGAATGGGGACGTGCAGGTATGCCTCCTTGAGATCTAGAGTTACCAGCCAACACTCCTTGCCCAGCATGGGAAGAAGTTGCTGTAGGGTCAGCATTTTGAATTTTGGGACAATGATGTATGTGTTTAAGGTGGACAGATCGAGAATAGGTCTCCAACTTTTTTCCTTTCTTGGAACTAGGAATAGTCTGGAGTAGAATCCTTTGCCTTGTTCTGTTATTGGTACTCTTTCCACAGCTCTCATCTTTGTTAATTGCATTATCTGCTGTAGAGCTTCTGTTTTTTGATTTGGAGGTAGGTTTGGCATTCCTCTTTTGACTGGTAGAGTGTGGAAGTGGAACCGGTAACCTTGGTCTATGGTTTGCAAAATCCACTTGTCTTTTGTGATGTAGTGCCAGTTCTTTGAAAATAAGGTTAATTTTCCGCCTAAGGGTGCTGCTATTTGTTCCCTGGTAGGCGGAGTTAGAATCAAGTCACTGAGATTGCCCTGTTGTAGTGGCAGTGGCTGTGCCTGTGGCTCTGTTTTACCTTGCCACTGTCGTCCTCTGTAGGCACCCCTCTGGATTGATTTCTGCCTCTGGAACGTCTATTCCTGCCCCTTTGGGATCTTGTGGAGTCAGGAAAGGACCAATTTTGGCAGGCCAGTTCCTGCTAAACCTTGGGGCTGAACCTGCAAGAAATCTTTAACCGTTTGTACAGATTTTGCCTTTTCTTCCATTTTCTTCATTACCTGCTGGGCAGGTGTACCAAACAAACTGGTCTTATCCATAGGAGCATCTAATAACTTAGCTTTAACATGATCCGGTAAAACTTGTTCCTTCAGCCATGCATGTCTTCTTATCACTGTGCCAGTCATGGCTGATCTAAATGAAGCCTCCAGTGCATCATAGCCACATTTTAAGGAATGGTTACTAACCTGTTGTATGTTATTTACCATTTCTAATAGGTTTTTCTTATCTACAGAGTCATCAGAGGATAGCTTTTTAGTTAACTGATCAAGCATAAACTCTTGGTATTGTATCATGTGAAACTGACAGTTTAAAGCTCTAGCTGAGAGAGTAGCAGAGGTGTAAACCTTTTTGCCCCATCTGTCTAAAGACCTGGCTTCCCTTTCAGAAGGAATAGGGTTTTTTGCTGTGGTCGAGGCTACTGCCTTAGGGCCCTGGGATATAGTTTCGGGGTCTGCAAGAGGGGCCTTGTAAAGGTGATGATGAGTGTCTGGCACCCTGTAAAATCTATCTGGTTTGGCAGGTGCTGGAGGTAAAGAATCTGGTGTAGTGCAAACATCATTAAATGCATCGTCCACAACAGAGAGGACAGGAGGTATAGCTAAGGGCCTGTGTTGTGGTAGGTGCAGAAAAGTCCTAAGTCTTTTTCTGGAGTCTGAAAAATCCTGTTCCTGCCATTGGAAATGTTCTCTCATGGCATGGAAGGTTTCCCCAAAGGAGAATTCTTCTGGTGGAGAAGCAGCTGGAATGGATTCTTCAGCATCTGAGTCCTCAAAATTGGAGAAAGGAGCCTCTGGCTGGTCTGTAATATCTGAGTCTTCCGCAGAATCATCAGAGGACACAGGCTCGAGGGGCTCTGCTCTAGGTCTCTTTTCTGGGGGCTGAGAGGCCCTGTCTGGGTGAGATTGAGATCCCCTAATTAAGGATATTAAATCTTCTGCCAGAGTAAGCATTTGTGAACTAGAAGTGGGCCTGGTTGAGGGGGGTTTAACAGGCACTGACTTAGTAGATTTGGCAGCTTTAGCCCTGGCAAAGGCCTTAATAGACATGGCTGCAGGAGGCCTAGCAGCACCACGTGCTGGGGTAGAGACATCCAGAGGGATGGTGTCTGATAAGTCACTAGTAACCACTGTAGTAGGTAAAATTTCTGAGGTCGATTCAAGAAAAGTAACCGGAGCCTCAGTAGTAGTCATTGATTCGGCTGTACTCTGATCAGTTTTCTCGGTTTCGGCCGAAACCGAGACACTGTGGTTTGCTTAACCATGGTTTCGGCCGAAACCGCGGACCGCGAGTGTCGGTCTTTTTCTTTGCGTTTTTTAACAATTTGGGTAGTCGGAGGATCCGACGGCATAATGTACGCAAAATCAGAGCCGAAAAACTATTCAGCAAACTCCGACCGACGTCTAAGCGTTCATCGGTTGAAAGCACAGGCCGAACAGGCTGCTACGTCGTGGTCTGGGCCTAAACAAGGCAAACAGTAAGAGTGGAAATCTTTATGAGGTATTTGTTTCCCACAAGTTAAACAGTTATTGACTTTTTCTGACATCGGCTGAGGCAAGAAAGAGTCCCCAACGGGGTACTTAGCTTTTAGAAGTCTTCGGAGTATTCGGTAGTAGTAATCTCTGGATCTGACCGACCGGCACTTGCGAACAGCTTCTGCTTCGGGCGCCACGCGGCAAGAAAGACTGAAGAAAATGGCGTCGGCTGATGCCTTTATACCCGAAGACCAGCAGAGATGACGTCGGGTGAAGTGCGACATCAGCCGAAGCCGGACCCGGACTTTGGAATCCGGCCGACCGAAGGGCTGCCTGACGACAGGACAACCCAGTTGTTATGACTGCAGATGCATCCATGAAGGACATCATTTTGTATCACTAATATAGGCCTTAGTCTATAAAGACCTCCTACTGTGAAAAAATTATAAAATGCTCCTCTGATTCTCTATGATTTCTAAAGGCCAGTGCTATAAGCTTTAATGCTTAGAAGGTTGAGATGTCTGGCCTGGGGTTACACACTATCTACTGCCTGCACTAATGGCAGTCCGAGATCTTTTAGCAGTCCTGGAGTCACAGTACAGGAAGAGGATGGGATCAGGTAGCTAAGCGGCCTGTACTTCATTCCCAAGGGAAGATGGGGAATGAAATCACAGGACAGTTTATCTGTAGCAGAGATCAGGGATACAGGAAAAACATACCGGATTCCCAAGAGCACTAATCCATAGTCACCCTTTTGCTGGATGTGGTACAGAGAAAGTACAGTTGCGTACACTTACCATAAATGTAGATGGAGTGTATTCACTGTTGCAGTCATCAGCTGTGGGTTATCCCTGCTGTGGTAGCCCTCGGCCAGCCCAAATTCCAGAGTAAATATTTTTCTGCATCAGCTACTGTCGCCTGTAGACTGACGTCAGGTCGTCAGTGCTATAAAGCAAGGCAGCAGACACCATTACATCATTTTTTTCTTGCCCTAACCTGTCAGAAGCACAAGGAAATATGGTAAAGTGATCCTGATGGCTAAAAGTCACTGTGAGAAGCTTATGTCCCCCTAAGGAAAGAGTATATAAGGGGGAAAGAGGGAGGGAAACCAGGACTGCAATAGTGAATACACTCGAACATCTACATTTATGGTAAGTGTATACAACTGTACTATGTTCTTCGTGTTTCACTGTTGCAGTCATCGCCTGTGGGAGGATTCCCAAAGCTGAGGAGAGGGGTGGAAGGATTAGAGACCTACGCATGGGTCAGCATATGCCTTGCAGAACTGCAGAGGCAAACCCTGCTCTAGCCTTAGAGAAAAGAGGTAGGTGGTAATGCTTTGTAAAGGTATAGACAAAAGTCCAGGTGGCAGCTTCCTAGATGTCCCTGGTGTGAACTCCACTGAAGAAAGCTGTGGAAGTGGAGGCTGCCCTAGTGGAATGGGTACAAATAGACTTAGGGGAGGTTTCCCATGTAGTCTGTAGCAGAAATGGATACAGTGCGATATCTACTTGGAAATGTTTTGCTTGGAAATGGGCTTCCCCTCTGCCCCTGGGGCAAAGCTGACAAGAAGCTGGTCTGTTTTTCTGAAGGGTTTAGTATGGTCCAGGTAGTATCTGAGCTGTCCATGCACATCTAGTGAGTACAGAATTCTTCCCCCTCCCTTGTTTTGAGAGTTAGGAAAGAAGGTGGGTAGATGTATGGCCTGGTTAAGGGTCACATCAAATACCAACTTGGGTATAAAGAAGGGGTTAGCCCTCAGGGAAACCCTGTCTGCATGAAAACTGATGAAGGGCTCAACAGCCATGAGTGCCTGAAGTTCTGAAACCCTTCTAGCTGAGGTGATAGCTAGTAGGAAAGCAGTATTCCAGGAGAGGCATCTCAATTCTGCTGAAGCAGCAGGTTCAAATGGTGGTAAGGTTAGTTTTTCTAAAACATAATTCAGGTCCCAGGCTGGTGTGGGTGGCCTTCTAGGAGGTCTGTCATTAGAAGCCTCTCTGAGGAACTGTTTAATCAAAGGATGTGAGAAGAGAGGCTGGTCTGCATCGAAATGAGCTGAAATGGCTGAGACATGGATTTTAACAGAAGAGGAGAGGCAACTATTGAGCAACTCGGCTAGGTAGTCCAGGATAAGAGGGATGGAAGGTTGTGAGGTACTGCCCCTCTGGACTGGCTCCAGGAGCAGAATCTTTTCCATTTCCCTGCGTAAGATTTTCTGGTGCTGGGCCTTCTGGCCTCTCTGATAATGTCTAGAACCTGTTTGCTTAACAAAGGCCCCTTGTTTGCTTTTAAAGCATTAGCCATGCTGATAGTTTGAAAGTCTGCAAGTCTGGGTGCAGCATCCCGCCCCCACACCTGGGTCAAGAGGTCTGAGTCCAGACCACACAAGCTCCCAAAGGGAGCTAGAAATTCTCCTCAAACAAAAAAACACCAAGCACTGCTGTAGCTGCCAATTTTCTTTATTCACTTCACCCTGGTACCTTGGCCTCATAGGCCTTCAATGGAATAACCTAATACAATCCCAGCAGCCTTTTATATTCCATCTCCACATTAACTCAATTAAATAAACAATTAAACACTTTTCTTTAATAATTACACTGCTTAGAGCTTAATATACCCCCACATTATTATACATCATAAATATATTAAATAAATTAACACCACACAGAGTGAATGAAATTCCCAAATAACACTTTTTTAAAACATCACTTCTACTACACATAAGGACACAAGCCCTAAGCTGTGTAACTATTAAAGAAAATTGTTTAATTGAATTAAGATGAATTAATGTGGAGATGGAATATAAAAGGCTGCTGGGATTGTATTAAGTTATTCCATTGAAGGTCTATGAGGCCGAGGTACCAGGATGAAGTGAAGAAAATTGGCAGCTACAGCAGTGCTTGGTGTTTTTTTGTTTCAAGAGGTCTGAGATCAGGGAAAGCTGCCTGGGAGGCTGTAGTGTCAGGCTGTGCAATAAGAGATACCAATGCTGTCTGGGCCAATCTGAAGCAATGAGGATGGCCTTGCGTCTCTCCTCCCTTAGCTTGATCAGCACCTTGATAATAAGAAGCAGTGGAGGGAATGCGTACTCAAAGAGGGAGTTCCAGGGGAAGGTCAAGGCATCCACCTTCCAGGATAGGTAGTGATACTCCCTGGTACAGACTTTTTTCAGCTGGTAGTTTGTGCGAAGCAGAGATCCACCTCCGGAGTTCCCCACTCCTGAATGACTTGCAAAATATTTTTCTGTAGAGCTGCCATTCGTGGGGGTCCAGTAAGGTTCTGCCTAGGTGGTCTGCCAGGGTGGTGTTGATCCCTGGTAGGTATTGTGCAATTAGGTGTAATCCCATGGAGGAGGCTATCAACCGGAGGATCATGGCTAGCCTGCACGCAGGGTAAAGATTGGGTCTCTCCCAGTTTGTTGACATACCACATTACTGTGGTGGTGTCCGTTTTCATAAGGAGAACCCCTGGCCTGAGATGGGGTTTGAAGGATGGCAGAGACTTTCGTACTGCCATCATTTCCTTCTGATTGATGTGTAAGGGAAGGTGCTGGGTATCGCAAAGAACGTAGGTGCACCTGCCTGCTAGGTGAGCGCCCCAAGCAATGTCTGAGGCATCGGTGGTGATGGTCTGCCCCTTAGGGCAGAGATTGAAAGTGAGACCCTTGTTCTTGGCACAGGCCCCTGCCCACCAGAGAAACTCGGCCCTTATACAGGGGGTCAGAGGGAGAGAGGTCTCTAGAGGGTGAGAGTGCGGACACCAAAGGTTCTTTAGATACCACTGATGTTTCCTCATGTGAAGCCTGGTCAGAGGAATTAGAAGGATGCAAGATGCCATGTACCCGAAGGCTTGCAGGAACTTCCTTGCAGTGAGGTGACTTCTGGAAGCCAGCTGGATAAACTAGAGAAGCAGGAAGCTTTGTTTTTCTGGGGATAGGAAGGCCATTTGGGAAACTGTGTCCAGCAGTGCTCCCAAGAAAATGATCTTCCTGGAGGGTGTTTGCTTTGATTTCTTCTCGATGGTGAATCCTAGGAAGTTAGGAGGGTTTTGACAAAGAAGGTCCTGAAGCAGCTTTTCTTTGCACTCTGCCTGCTGCAATGTTAGTATTTTGAATTTGGGCACCAGCACGGAGGTGTTCAGAACGGATAGATCCAGGATGGGGTGCCAAGTGCCCTCTTCTGGTAACAAGGAACAGTCTGGAAGAAAAGGCTTTGCTTGTTTGGTCTGAGTGGACAGGTTCTACTGCCCCTTGGGATATGAGAATTTGGACCCATTTCAATGCCTCTGCCCATTGATTTGGAAGTAAGTCTGGGTACCCTCTTGGAATTGGGAGTTCATTGAAATAATTTGTATACCTGAAAAATGATCTTTAAAGACCCACTGGTCCTTTGTTACAGAAAGCCAATTTTCTTTGCAGAGGGAGAGCCTTCCTCCTAGCTTTTGGTGAGTGAAAGGAGGGCAGGGGGGGGGGGGTCATTGAGAGTGTTTGCCATATAGGGATGGCTTACAACTCCCTGCCTCTGGGTCAGAAGTGGTCCACTGTTTGGTTCTCTGCGGCCCCTGGAATAGGGGAGTGGGTGGTCTGTCCTTGCAGGGCTTACCTTGGCCCTGTCTGCTATGTTCCGGGAAAGACCACTGCTTAGAGGGAAAGTTCCTGCTGAACCTGAAAGTAATAATTTACTGTTCGCATAGATTTTGCTTAGTCTTCCATCTTTTTATGCACCTCTTCTACTTTTACTCCAAACCAGCTGCCCTTATCCAGGGGTGCATCAAGTAATTTGGACTTGACATGATCAGAGAGAGGTTGTTCCTTCAACCATGCATTATCTCCTAATGGCAGATCCTGACACTGTTGCCCTGTTTGAGGCTTCTCGGGCGTCATATCCACAGTGTAATGACTGTTTTGCCACTTGGCAAGTAGAGTGCAGTAAATTTGCTAACAATTTCGAATTGGCACAGTCAGGAATGGTTGAAATCTTTTATTTTAATAGTTCCAAAGTGTGTTGTTGATACTTTGGCATAAGGAACTGACAGTTGAGTGCTCTGATAGCTAAGGTTGCAGAGGTGTAACCTTTTACCCCAACTGTCCAGAGCTTTGGAATCCTTGTCAGAAGGAATAGGATTCTTGGCAGAACTATTCTTCGCTCCTTTAGTTTCCTGTGTAATGACCTCTGGGTCTGCAGCAGGATTTCTGTACAGGTATTTGGGAGAATCCGATACTCTAATACCAGTCAGGTTTACTGGCAGCAGAAGGGAGGGTGTCAGAGGCTAAGCTGGACTCATGGAAATCATCCACCACTTCTAAAATAGGGGGATGGCCAGAGGTCTGTGCTGGGGCAGGTCCAGAAACTCAGTCTTTTCTTAAGACTGGGGGAAATCCTGAGATTCCCATTGTAAATGTTCCCTGAGGGTGTGAAGATTTCCCCAAAGGAAAGGTCTTCTGGTGGGGATGCAGAAGGAATGGATTCCTCTGCATCTGAATCCTCATAAGCAGTCAGAGGTTGTTCCTCTTCAAAATCTGAATAATCAGATTCCTCAGAATCCTGTTCTGTCATAATTTCAGGAGAAGGGTGTCTTCCTTTTAGAAGTTGTGGCCTGACTACCCCTGATAAGGGAGAGGAGATCCTCCACCATTTTAAGCATTTGTGCTTGGGGTGGTGGGGCAGGAGCAAGATAGTGGCTAGAGGCAGTTTTTCCAGGAGTGGCCTGGCTTCTAGGCTTGAGTATCCATCGGTCTGAGAGAAGCAGTAGTCAGATGAGAAAACGTTGGTTTTTGTCTAGATTCGGTAGTGCGAGAGGCCTCCCCGGAAGCTGTTGCCTGCGTAGCAGCTCCGGACCCAAATGAGGGAGAGACAGCCAAAACTCAGAAGTCTAAGATGATTTTTTGCGGCATACCAGACTCTGAAAGGGTCTCGGTAGAGGCCTGCGTAGATATCGAATTGGGCATCAGGGGCTGCAAAAGCGCCTTGCTGAATTCCGGAGAACTGGCTACCTGCTTAGAAGGTAGAGTCATCGGAAGGCTTAGCCTTGTGTAGTCTATCTTTATCGCTGCTTTTCAGAATGTCCGCAGATTGTTGGCTGACTGACGCCATTTCGGAATGCGAAGATGGAAGACGAAAATACCTGTCTACAATAAGAGCTCTATGGCAAATGGTTCACGTGTTAAAGAGAGCACACAACTGGCAATGGGGGACGTCATGATCTGGGTCTAAACAAGTGACGCAGTATGAATGCAAGTCTCTGAGTGGGATCTGCTTTCCACAGGTGAGACAACTTTTTCGGACATTGGTTAGTGCAAGAAAAAGGATCCCTAAACAGGGGTACTTGGCTTTAGACGTTTGCAGCTGTAACAAACTCTGGTAGCAACCAACTGGCACACTTGCGAACTGCTTCTGCTACGGGCTCCACAGCAAGAAAGACTGGGGTAATGGCATCGGCTGCCTTACTTTATAGCAGTGACAACCTGACGTCAGACTACAGGCGACAGCAGCCGACAAAGAAAAACATCGACTCTGGTATTCAGGCTGGCCGAGAGGAACCACAGCAGGGATTACCCACAGGTGATGACTGCAACAGTGAAACAGAACATTTAGCATTTTCTCTAACAGATACTGTATGGAGGGAATCACAGAACTGAAGGGTTTACACATACTGCCAGTAGTATGATACAATGAGTTAATTTGCATTTTCTTACAAGGGAAATTTGAATGGGTGCAGTAACCCCCTCTTCAAGGGCCAAGGGAGAAAAGTTCCATAAAGCAAGTATTACAGTTTTGTTGGGTTATACACTATCCTATCTATAGGCTGTTTATTTAATAAGATATGTACCTAAGAGTGCAATTATATAACACACTCGTAGTATAATATGGACAGTGAAGCATATCTGCAAAGTAGACGAAAAAAGTGCAACTTTTTCACAGTATTCCACAAACACAGTAATTGATAACATTACAGCCTCTTTAGTTACAGACCATGGATGTATACAGTCAATACTTTTTCTCATATAAATCTATGCATGCTGTAGCAATTTGCATTATTGGAAAGTATATCTATGCTGGTAAAGCTTTAAACAGTGCACTTGAACAAAGTAAAATGTTGGAGAATCTTGATGGTTTTTGAGAAGGAGAAGAAAAACATTTAGAAATATACAGTTAGACATATACAGATGTACAGTGGAGTAAGGGGTGCTACAGGGATCACTGGATTAATAGTTGGGGAGGGCGACTAAGAAGGGAAAGGTATTAGCTGCTATATGACATGCTAGTATGTAGAAATTTAAAAGGACTGTTGGATATTTTGTTTTGAAAGCATTTACTATGGGGTTTGGTGTTAGTCACAAAACAATTTGTTGAAACAGATGGCATGAGTTACTACAGAAGTGTGATATCGAGATGGATCCATTTTCTTAGTTATTTTTAGTGAAGCTTTCTGCAGCTGATGAGTATTTTCTATGGTCAGTTGGGGACACTGAATTCCATAGTATAAAAATACATTAGTTAAGCAAATAAGCCAACTAGCAAGAATCCCTTTTCAAGAGCAACCTGAAAACACTAAGTTTCTTGAGTCACACATTAGGCAAACTGTAGGAATCAAAGCAAGGACTGCTGTCTGAATTAAGTCCAGCAGCACAGCCTTAAACCTCTGCTCGAAGCAGGCAGACAGTTTATCTACATAAACTGCATCAAGAGTCCCAAATATGATTTGATATGTGTCAGTTCAATACGATCTCAAGACCAAAAGTTAAATCTCAGGGGCATATACCACTTGAAAACAGAAGCGTGCACAGCAGGGCATTATTTCAGGATTATACAACATGCTGTGGGCCATTTTAAGGAGAGTATGACAGCTTATTAGATAGCTTTTAGTGTACGACAACAATGAGTTGAGGTTCACTGCAAGCTTTGTGATTTTACCGTTCTAATTTGGCTGGCTAACAAGACTGCAAGTTTAGTAAAGCTTTAAGGAGTTGATGTTAAATGATCAAATGACTAAAATACTGAACGTCAGTTCGAGACTGAAGCATCAAACATTTTAATCATCGAAAGCAGTCAAATCTCACCACATTCAATTGCAAGAGTTGGCCCAACAGGACGCAAGTTAGAATATATTTACTACCATCATGTTATATATACAAAAAGTAACATGTAAGATAACAAAACAGCTGTTGGCCAACTATTGCGATTCAATGGGCTGAGATTCAACAAAGCAAGCTTTCGATGATTAAAATGCTCGATGCTTCTGTCTTGATGACCTGATGTTAAATGATTGACCAACTAAAACATCATACATACAAGCTTGTGAAGCATACAGAAGGCATGGGTTGTGGTATTCCAAGCTTGATCCGAGAGGTGGCACTTGGCTTTGTAAAGCAGTCCTAGTTTTCTTTTCTTTTTTAAAAAGATTATGTTCAAAAACATTGAACAGAATAAATGCCACATCCACATTCTGGTTCAAAGGCAGAAAATAGAATGCTGCATCCACAATCCATTTCTGCCTTATGTAAGCAGTCAGAGTACAGTGGCGGTTTGGTCTGCATCGCACATTATGCCTATGCCACCCTAAGTATGCAGCTAAAAAGGGTGTTAACTGTGGACATTGGTCTAGATGCAGAGGCTTTCCAGTCTCAGCTTCAGCCTAGGTTACCGTATGTAAAACTGCACAATATGCGATTTAGTTTCCTTTTCTCCCAAAGATGCACCTCTTTTCAGATTCACAGCAAAAACTAAGTTACTTCACATTTGGAAAAGTTACGTCTTTAGATGCGTGTTTTTCTTGGTAAGGGATGCTCATGGTGAATGTTCGGACCACACAGTAAAAAATACAAGGTCACAGAATGTCCACTAACAGCAGGACTATTTAATTAAAGCCATTACTCCTTGCATATTACTTTTGTTGTGCCTACTTTGTGACTTTTTAAAAATTTCTTCACACCCCATACTGCTGTTTACTACTGAACATAACTGCCCACAGAATCATCACTTTGCTAAGCATAAGGTGAATGCATGTAGGTTGCAAGCAGCATGGACGGTAAAGATTTTTGTTTTGCTTTTATTATTTCAGTAATGGACTCTGGAATCAGAAATAATATACTACAGATCCAAGTTTATTCTCTAGCAGTTTTGTCATGAAAGTGAAACTAACTTTACATGTACTTGTGCAAACAAAGTTCTGGTCTATAATATTTCTTATACAACGTTTTGTACTGAAAGGATAATGAAGCAGTTTAACTGAGTGGCAGAAGGTGTGCATATCATTAATTCCTGTTGGGATTTAACAGTAAGTTACACTGTGGCATTCCACTACTTTTGTGAGAGACAATCCATCCATCTGAGGATGTTTAATGGATGGGACTGAATGAATTGTCTGCATTCTTCTTCTTTCGGCTTTTCCCGGTTAGGGGTCACCACAGCAGATCACCCGTCCGCTCATGACTGGCAATGGAGTTTTACAGTGCCAAGGTGCCAGCCTGGCTTCCAACCTTCCACAGAAGGCACATGCATGCACACACTCACACCTAGGGCCAATTTGGAGTGTCCAATCCACCTACAGCATGTCTTTGGGATGTGGGAGGAAACCCACGCGGCCACAGGGAGGACATGCAGACTCCGCACAGAAGGCACCCCAGCAGAGAATCGAACCAGAAAACCTCTTGCTATGAGGCGGCAATGCTAACCGCTGCACCACCACGGCCGCCCAATGAATTGTCTGCATATTGAACCAAATTTGCATTTTTTGAAACTTTATATACTAAAACATAAACAGCAAATACAGAGCACCATGGGACATGCATTATTTTGGGTTGAAAAGTTTAATGGTGCATCTTTCCAGTACTCACACTGTATTCCCTTGATGGAGGTACCTAATGAACCATTGCATGTTTCCCATTTTGAGAGCCAATTATTACATGAATTAAGGCAGATTTGTATCAATCCAATCTTTCTCCCACACTACAGCTGTCGTGAATTTCATAAGGGTGAATACAGCTGTTTTTGTGCTGAGGCTTGGTTAAAAACACGTACTATGGAAAGCAGATTGTTTTGGGGTAAGTAATACAGCTGCTTATAAAAATTTTTTGGCATATTCCAAAAGGAAGATAAAATGGCTATTGGTCTGTAATTTAACTCCAGGAAAGTAAAGATTTTCTGTGAGGTAATAAAGTGCGAGTGTTCTGGAATCAATGATTTTTGAACAGAATGATTTAGGAGTACTGACACACGATAAGTAAAATCTTACCATAAATGTCCTTCGCTTCCATATTACAATATTCATCACAAATGGGTTTACTCCTCTTGCTGCACGAATGTCCAGCCAGTATACAAAAGATTTCAGTCACTGTATGGTGCGTGGAGCATCTGACGTGGCTAGCAGAATGTGGGCCATAAAAGTGGTGTCTGCACACACCAGCTCTCAGAACTGTAATCCCCAGTCAGAACCAGTCCCAGCAAGGGTAATGCCAGCCTTGTGCCATCCAAAAAAGGAAAGGCTGCATAGCAGGAGGGGTAGGTGGGTGGGAAGGAATACTGCAACATGGAAGAGGACATCTACAGTTATGGTAAGATTTTACACAACTCTTCAGTGTCTTCCTATTCACACACAGGATGCTCTATTGTAGCAGCGTGCTTACTCTCCCAAGCAACATCTTCCCATAACGGCACCCCTGCGTGCGGCAATACAACTGAGTGTTACTGGCTTACAAATGCAGCCGGGAACAAAACCGCTATCTGTATTTCATGAGTTTTAACTGTATATTTGTGGCTCCTTGGCAGCATGCCACTACAATACACCCCTGTAAAGCCACCCCCATCTCTCCCTGGTGCATCTCCAAACTCCTTATGGTACTATAATCAGATAGTGTCCAGACTTTCATAAATTGAATGCTAACATCCCACTAGCTGTTCTGTTATTCCTGACTTGCCAAACGCGTGTAAATTTTTATATTTTTTAACTGCTTACATGAGTTGTTTCTCGCACCTTGCATGCTATCTCACAGATGTTTTTTTTTCTGTTTGCTTTCACCCGAAGGCAGGCGCAACCCGCTCCGTTCACCCTTTGCTTCGCTACGGGCTCACTCCTCTAACCTACTCCCATTCCCACCCACCCCTTTTCATTACATTTATACTTCCTGCAACTCCATCCCCCTCTCTTCCTTAACCAATAACATACTTGATATTATTAGCTACCCCTACCTCTTGCCATATCCCTTCCTTTTAAACACATACATTTATACCACCACATAAACCAACAGCCAACTCCATCCCTACATTTTAATATGTATAGTACACAAACTCGTTCATTTCTCTTGTCCTTATTACATTACTATATGGGCTATCCCTACTCACCACCATCCCCACCCAATCACAAGTCTTCCAACATCTGCAAAATTAGCCACACCCATAGAATGTAATTTAAGTAGCTACTCCAACAACCCCTATTAGTTAACACTACCCCACATCTAACCAAACTGCAGCTCTTCCCCACAAATATGAAACTAAAACTTAACACGATTAACATATACCTTTGATACTAGCACCCCAAACACAAACAGTACTACATTCTCTCCTTGCCTTAATTCAGTGTGGGTACAATCCACCCCAACCCCTGGCCCTCAAACCTTGCCCAAAAGCAATCACCTAAAACCCAGGATTGGCATCTCATAACTAATGCCTGAAGCCTCTAACAAAATTACTAAATTCCAAGCCTGGCTGTGTCAACATTCACCAGACATAGTAGCAGTAACAGAAACCTGGCTAAAATAAATATCTGGCACTGAAATCCTCCCCCCAGGATACAACAATCTATGCAAACATAGACCCCACAAAAAAGGTGGAGGTGCAGCCTTAATATTTTGAGAATCCTTAACAATAACTACTCGTCCCTAGTTTCAATAATATGGAAATACTACTTGCATCCCTTCATATTAACAAACATCTCTGTATTGCCGTTATTTACATTCCCACAGGTCAAAACATATCTCATTTGGAAGACTTCCTATGTTGGACTAACCAAAATGTATTCTATGAAACTTATTCTAGGAGACACTAACATTAATTGGCAAAACTTAACCTCCAAATCTCCTGCCAATAGCATAAACCTACATAGTTTCACACTTGTCACACAGCCTACTCCTGCTTTAAATACCCAAGCAGAATCTACATTAAGATGGATTCTAGTATCTCACCCCCAGTACTACTATGACACCGGCACCCTCCCAAACACACTGAGCGACCACCTACCTCCTTTTACCCACAGAACCAAAGTCCAAATCCCCAAACTTCACTCATACAAATCTACCAGGAACCTTGTCAACTTTGATCAAAACTTATTCATCAATATCCTACATGCTCAAAACTGGACCCCAGTAAAAACCTTGCCTCTGGATGATGCTGTAGATTATTTCAATAAACTCTTTCTAAGCACATTAAATAGCTTAGCTCCTCTTTGTACCAAATGAACAAAGCCTAACCAAGCCCTTTGGTTAACAAAACAAACCCTCCACTCTAGAGACAGAGCTTGGCAAAATATGGCAAAAACACAAGTCAATCAAATGAACAGAATCATAAACAACTATGTAATACAGCAAAAAAAACTTGTCATAACTGATGAGACCTACTTCTCTTCACAACTATCCACCCAAAAGAATAATCCTAAAAAAATATGGAAATCTTTATCCCTCCTTCAGCCAGAAAACCTTCAAAAGCCATCTCCCTCGCTCAACAAAAACCTTTACTACATCACTCAAATGTTAAACACCCATTTCATTGATACCATACAAAAACTAAAAGGATTCATCTACAAAAAGCAGCCCTAACTCCCAAAAATGAAACACAAGTGGACCCCACATCTACCTCTATATACACCAGGTTTTCCTCAAAGTTTAACCCACATCCCTAATTCTTAGATTGCTAACCAAACTAAAACCCTGCTCACTATCCCACTGACAATTTACCACCAGAGTACTTACAACTTGCAGCCAAAGCTTACCCTGTAAATATACTTATTAATCGCTCAATATCTGAATCATATGTCCCCCAACTGTGGAAAAAGTCCATTATAACTCCTCTACACAAAAGCGGTAATACCCATGATCTCTCAAACTACCAGCCTATCTCCATACTCTCCCCACTATCAAAAATCTTACAGAAATGTGTATAATCCCAACTACTAAATCACCTCATTAACAAATTCCTAGCTCCCACCCAACATGGACTCAGTCCTGGACATAGCACTGCCACAGCTTTACTCTCCTTCACGGATACTGTGAATAAAGCTCTTGATGCTGGCCTAGTAAGTTCTGTACTTCTATTAGACTTATCAAAGGCTTTTGACACAGTATCACACCCTAAGTTATTACAACATCTAGAAAAACTTGGATGCTTCCTAAGAGTATTAACCTGGTTCTCCTCCTACCTAAATAATAGACAATCTGTTAAATGGCAAAACCAGAGTATCTGGCGAATAACAGGAGTACCACAAGGTTCTATTTTAGGACCTCTACTTTTTAACATTCATTAATGATCTCAATAAAGCCTCCCAACAAAGCATACTTATTCAATATGCTGACAATTCAGCTATCATCTCTTCTTCCAACAATTTCTCTAACCTCCAAAAGATTACCCAAAATTCATTTACATCCCTAGAGACCTGGCTAAATTATGCTCAACTAATGTTGAACCCTAACAAAACTAAACTTACTATTTTCATCAAAACCACCAGCCATAGATTAAGATTTTTTCACAAAATATAGAAATTGAACAAGTGAAAAGTTCAAAGCTGCTAGGAATCACCATTGATAAACTTTTAAACACATTCTCAATATAATAAAAAAAACATCAAACTTGGAAAACTTTAGACAAGCAAATAAAGAAAACTAGCAAGCACTCTACTTCTTCCCTCCCTCTTGTATGGAAGTCCCATTTTCACAAACCTATATACATCTATTAGTAAACTGCTGCAATCTTGTTACTATAAGATAGTCACATTTGCCTCTAACATGCCTAACCACTCACACCACTGTAACACTATTACTAACCTGCCCTGGCTTAAATTTCACCACTATCTCCATTACTCCCAGTTAACACTCGCCCAACAAGCTAATACTCAAACCTGTCACAACAAAAAGTTCAGAACAACAGAAGAAGTGTAGCCACACGTATCCTTAACACTCAAATTTAATAAAAGCACAAATACATCCAGCGTTTTCGCGACCTGTATCAGGAAGCTTCATCAGAGATATAAAATAGCGCGAGAAAGCGCTTTAAATAGCTAGTACTAAATACGTAAACGTACTAGACTGGTTACTTGTGTTGCAAGTGTTTAAAAATACAGCAAATATAAACAATCAAATAATACATATGTTAAATTAAAACAATGAAAAATCGTGTCTTGTGTATATATAAATAAATACACCCATGAAAGACATGATATTCAATAGACACTCCTACATAATCTGCAACAGTAAAATTAAATGTAGATACCATTAAGGTATCTATGTAAATTTTGTGGTATCATACAAAAGGAAGATGTTTATAAAAAATTACTCTAACAATAAAACAAAAACAATTCATAGGTCACAAGTCACTTAACATTTCGTCCTCACGTAAAAGGGGAAGATATGTATAATAAAGCAACTAATTACTACCATCATGCCCAAAATCGGTATGAATGCTTTATATATATATATATATATATTTTTCACTAAATGGTGAAAGGTATAAAGTAGTAAAGTAATTGAATACCATACACTATTTCATCTCTTAGGAATAATAAAATAAGCAACACATCATGGGGTATATCTAGTACTAGTCTGCTAAACATAGCAAAAAATATATGAAGTAGATAAAGAAAGTATCACCTCATGTGTGCTTTAAGTTTCAAAAAAGGTGTTATGTTACAACTTTCGTTTAGGCCCGGGGTACTGAAAGCATTCAATTTGAGCTGCCAAAGAAGCTCACGTACCTCCAAATTCAAAGGCACAGGGACCCCCCCTAATGGACCCTGGTAGATGGTCAACACCCATGAATACGAAAGAGTGGTCTGGAAATAACCCAATGTGCTTAGCCAATGCGTTCTCATTATTTCTTTTTTTAATAGCATAAATATGCTGATATATCCTGTCCTTAAACCTTCTATCGGTCTTACCGATATAGAAGGCAGGACAGCATGAACAATGCAGCTATGTAAATAATAGACTTGGTATTACAGTCTATTCTATGGCCAATAAAACATTTTTATTTCCATCTACAGAACAAAACTACCTGTTTTAATGTGAATGCAATAGTTGCAAAACCACCATAAAAGACCCTTGATTCTAGGCGAAGCAGCTCCTAACGTGCTAGCATGCAGAAGGTCTTTAATATTTTGCCCTCGTCTAAAAACAATATGTGGTTTTTCCCCAAGTTTTTCAAGCAGGGAGCTGTTATTTGTAATAAAAGCCCAATTCTTATAAAGAATATCACATATTTGACTAGAATTCACATTAAATGTTGTAATAAAACTACATAAAGACCCTTTAGTAGGTACCTTTACTATGTTAACCAGACTAGAAACCACATTCACATTAGGTGGCACCTCCTCACAGGTGGATAACTCAATAGACAACAAAAGGGGTTTAATAAAAGCCACTAGATCTTTTGTGACTTACTTCCCCTATTAAGTCGTCAATCAGGGCATGCGGGTAACCCCTATTAGAAAATAAGTTTCTCAAATTCTCACATTCACTAAGGAAATCTTCTAGTTCACTACACATACGGACAGCTCTCACAAGCTGTCCTTTCACGATAGCTCTTTTTTGTCTCAAAGGGTGTGAACTAGAAAAATGAAGAAATGAGTTGACATAAGTGTCTTTCCTATAGATGACAGAACTAAGTAGGCAAGTTTGGCCATTTCTGGATAGTTTAACATCCAAGTAGTTGGTTACGTCAGTATTAAAGCTGTAAGTGAACTTTAGGAAGGAGGTTGTGCTATTCAAGTAGGCAACAAAATTTTCTGCTTCACTGGAATTCCCTTTAAAAAGGAGAAAAATATCGTCCAGGAAGCGGGTGTAAAAAGAAATTTTATTACTCCACTCCGGGTTACTAAGTACAAACTTCCTTTCCCAAAAGGCCATCACTAAGTTGGCTACAGCTGCTCCACAAGGGGAGCCCATAGCTACCCCTTGTTTCTGAATGTATACTTCACTTTCAAAGATGAAAAAGTTGGACGTAAGAATAATGTCAAGAAGTTCCGTGATATTATCGATCTCATTAGGCGGAGCACCAAGTTCTATCAAAAGGAGCTCAATCCACTCACATGCCTCTAAGTGTGGTATAGATGTGTATAAGTCAACAACATCTATCGTTAGAAAATTGTTTCCTTGCATCTCCCTAAAGTTGTTTATGTCAGATAGAAAGGACCACGAGTCTCTACAAATAGTTGGCAATTGCTCAACATATTTTCTAAGAAGCGAGTCAACGTACTTAGAGCATGGATAGGTGACTGAGGCCCTCCCATCAATGAGAGCTCTCATAGGTGGATCCCCAAGGTTTTTGTGGACCTTGGGGATTCCAAACATCACTGGTGTTGACCTTTGGGTTACTCCCAAAATTGTTTCAAATAAGAAAGGTGATTTTATAATTTACAACTTTTCAACATTAAATTTGGAACCTGAACTGGTTGAGTTATTGGCGTTGGGTAACACGTTTGTACCGTCTAAAAAGTGTGATGTAGCTAGGGTACTATTGGACCTTAAATGCTATATAAGGAAATTGAATTTGAAACTACTTTTCAGTGGTACTGAACTACCTTCTGAAAACAGGATTAGACTTTCAAGTGTCTTTAACCCGCCAATACACGTGTCACTAAAAATATTTGAGCACGTGTGTGAATTAGATATTAGACACATGGTTGACTCAAATAGAATTAACTTTAACCAGTTCAACATTACCAAAGAACAACTTTCAGCCCTAAATTCTTTGCGTTACGCAGGGGTAAGGGTGATAAAACCTGACAAGGGTGGCGGTTTGGCCATTTTTGAGCAAAACGACTACTGCGAACGTATGTTGAAGGTACTGTCTTCTGTGTCTTACAACAAATCTTCCACCAATGAGATGAACATGAGTTCAAAAAGAATTAGAGGTTATTTCCGAGACCTTTTTATTAATGGTAGAATTGACGAGGACACCTTTAAATATATTGACATCTTGTTTGCCAGAACACCAGTGATGTTTGGAATCCCCAAGGTCCACAAAAACCTTGGGGATCCACCTATGAGAGCTCTCATTGATGGGAGGGCCTCAGTCACCTATCCATGCTCTAAGTACGTTGACTCGCTTCTTAGAAAATATGTTGAGCAATTGCCAACTATTTGTAGAGACTCGTGGTCCTTTCTATCTGACAAACAACTTTAGGGAGATGCAAGGAAACAATTTTCTAACGATAGATGTTGTTGACTTATACACATCTATACCACACTTAGAGGCATGTGAGTGGATTGAGCTCCTTTTGATAGAACTTGGTGCTCCGCCTAATGAGATCGATAATATCACGGAACTTCTTGACATTATTCTTACGTCCAACTTTTTCATCTTTGAAAGTGAAGTATACATTCAGAAACAAGGGGTAGCTATGGGCTCCCCTTGTGGAGCAGCTGTAGCCAACTTAGTGATGGCCTTTTGGGAAAGGAAGTTTGTACTTAGTAACCCGGAGTGGAGTAACAAAATTTCTTTTTACACCCGCTTCCTGGACGATATTTTTCTCCTTTTTAAAGGGAATTCCAGTGAAGCAGAAAATTTTGTTGCCTACTTGAATAGCACAACCTCCTTCCTAAAGTTCACTTACAGCTTTAATACTGACGTAACCAACTACTTGGATGTTAAACTATCCAGAAATGGCCAAACTTGCCTACTTAGTTCTGTCATCTATAGGAAAGACACTTATGTCAACTCATTTCTTCATTTTTCTAGTTCACACCCTTTGAGACAAAAAAGAGCTATCGTGAAAGGACAGCTTGTGAGAGCTGTCCGTATGTGTAGTGAACTAGAAGATTTCCTTAGTGAATGTGAGAATTTGAGAAACTTATTTTCTAATAGGGGTTACCCGCATGCCCTGATTGACGACTTAATAGGGGAAGTAAGTCACAAAAGATCTAGTGGCTTTTATAAACCCCTTTTGTTGTCTATTGAGTTATCCACCTGTGAGGAGGTGCCACCTAATGTGAATGTGGTTTCTAGTCTGGTTAACATAGTAAAGGTACCTACTAAAGGGTCTTTATGTAGTTTTATTACAACATTTAATGTGAATTCTAGTCAAATATGTGATATTCTTTATAAGAATTGGGCTTTTATTACAAATAACAGCTCCCTGCTTGAAAAACTTGGGGAAAAACCACATATTGTTTTTAGACGAGGGCAAAATATTAAAGACCTTCTGCATGCTAGCACGTTAGGAGCTGCTTCGTCTAGAATCAAGGGGTCTTTTGCGTGTGGTTTTTGCAACTATTGCATTCACATTAAAACAGGTAGTTTTTGTTCTGTAGATGGAAATAAAAAATGTTTTATTGGCCATAGAATAGACTGTAATACCAAGTCTATTATTTACATAGCGTACTGTTCATGCTGTCCTGCCTTCTATATCGGTAAGACCGATAGAAGGTTTAAGGACAGGATATATCAGCATATTTATGCTATTAAAAAAAGAAATAATGAGAACGCATTGGCTAAGCACATTGGGTTATTTCCAGACCACTCTTTCGTATTCATGGGTGTTGACCATCTACCAGGGTCCATTAGGGGGGGTCCTGTGCCTTTGAATTTGGAGGTACGTGAGCTTCTTTGGCAGCTCAAATTGAATGCTTTCAGTACCCCGGGCCTAAACGAAAGTTGTAACATAACACCTTTTTTGAAACTTAAAGCACACATGAGGTGATACTTTCTTTATCTACTTCATATATTTTTTGCTATGTTTAGCAGACTAGTACTAGATATACCCCATGATGTGTTGCTTATTTTATTATTCCTAAGAGATGAAATAGTGTATGGTATTCAATTACTTTACTTCTTTATACCTTTCACCATTTAGTGAAAAATATATATATATATATATAAAGCATTCATACTGATTTTGGGCATGATGGTAGTAATTAGTTGCTTTATTATACATATCTTCCCCTTTTACGTGAGGACGAAATGTTAAGTGACTTGTGACCTATGAATTGTTTTTGTTTTATTGTTAGAGTAATTTTTTATAAACATCTTCCTTTTGTATGATACCACAAAATTTACATAGATACCTTAATGGTATCTACATTTAATTTTACTGTTGCAGATTATGTAGGAGTGTCTATTGAATATCATGTCTTTCATGGGTGTATTTATATATACACAAGACACGATTTTTCATTGTTTTAATTTAACATATGTATTATTTGATTGTTTATATTTGCTGTATTTTTAAACACTTGCAACATAAGTAACCAGTCTGGTACGTTTACGTATTTAGTACTAGCTATTTAAAGCGCTTTCTCGCGCTATTTTATATCTCTGATGAAGCTTCCTGATACAGGTCGCGAAAACGCTGGATGTATTTGTGCTTTTATTAAATTTGAGCGTTAAGGATACGTGTGGCTACACTTCTTCTGTTGTTCTGAACTTTTTGTTGTGACCAGTCTGTTCGTTGCTACCAGTTTTGTTAATACTCAAACCTAATAGCTGCCCAGAACTCCAAACTATTCTACACACACACCTCAGCTAGAACCCTCCGCTCCACAAACAAGCAAATTTTAAATGTAAGTAAACCCAACAAAAGAGCTGGACAATGCCTATATTCCTTTAATATTGCCAAACTGTGGCATGCCCTCCTGCTAACATTACTCAGCTGGACTCCTTAAAGCCTTCAAAACTGCATTAAAAACCTGCTATATAAATAATCCTACCTGCACATGTGAAATGCAGTGCAAGCCTCCTTAATCCTACACACTCAACTACTCAGACCCTACAACTAAAACATCTACTGCATTAACTCCTTCCTCTTTTTATTAATAATTTCGCAAATTACAATATTGTATTTACACTTGATTACATTATGCAACTGAAAAATAGTATTTCACTCTATTACAGTGCAATATTTAAATGTTTTAAATTCACTTTGTACCAATTTACCTATCCTATGTCCTGTATGTATATATTTGTATTAACTCTGCATTGTGTGTGGAACATTACGTCTGTGGGGCTTTTCTCACTGGGCCTCCACTGAAAATGGGATTTTTGATCCAGTGGACTTTCCCGGTCAACAAATGTCAATAAATAAAATATATTGCAGTATTCATCACATATGGGTGAGTGCCAAAGCTCACTGTGAAGAAGGGGGGAGGTGGCCTAGTAGAGTTCTCCAGGAATCTGTGGAGGATAGCCTTGGCAAACCCAGCTCTGGCCCTAGAAATGTGGTTGAACTTGTAGTGTTTGGCGAAGGTGTGCACTGAAGACCAAGTGGCTGCTTCCAGTATGGTAGAGGTATCCAAACTCCCTGAAGAAGGTCCCTAAGGAGACTATTGCAATGGTGGAGTGTGCTTTGACAGTACCTTGCAGGGTTTCCCATGGTGTTTGTAGCAAAAGGTGATAGCTTTGGAAATCCATGTTGAGATAGTTTTAGTTACAGCTTTCCTTAGGGCCCTGGGGTGGAAGGAGAAACAGTTGCTCAGCTTCTCTGATGGACTTGGTTTTGTGCAGATATCAGAGTTATCTGTGCACATCCAGTGAATGGAGTACTCTCTCAATGTGGATTAGGAAAGTGGGTTTGTAGGTGGATGGCCTGATTTAGGGAAAGGTCATTCATGAAGGAGGAGTTCGTCCTGAGAGTAACCCTGCCAGTGTGAAATACTAAGAAGGGTGGAATAGTCATGAGGGCTTGCAACTCCGACACTCTCCTGGCTGAGATCAAGGCCACGAGAACAGTCTTCCATGTGCAGTATTTTAGGGAAGCTTCTGCTGGCTCGAATGGAGGGACAGTGAGCTTCTCTAAAACACAGTTGACGTCCTATGGGGGGGGGGATTCCTGGGTGGTCTGAGATAAAAGATCTGGAAGCTTGGGGGGGTTCTAGAGGTGGGCATGCTGAAATGGCAGACGTGGGCTTTAGTGGATAAGGCGGCCAACCCTGTCTGCAACAGTTCACGCAGGTAAGATAACACTAGAGGGGTTTTGCTTTCCAGCGAACCCAACTGACTTTTGAGACACCATATTGAAAATTCAAGCCGCGGTGGTACAGTGGTAGCATTGTTGCCTCACAGCAAGAGGTTCTCCTGTTCGATTCATGGCTGGAGTGCCTTCTGTGTGGAGTCTGCATGTCCTCCCCCGCGGTAGAGTGGCCTCCAAAAGACATGCGTGAATGGACGTGCCTTTGCTGAAGGTTGGGCATTGGGTTGCAACTCGGCACCATAAAACTCAACTGCCAATCATTAGCGGACTGGAGTTCTGCTGAGGCAACCCCTAACCGGGAAAAGCCGAAAAGAAATGCTGAAAAATCTCTTCCACTTTAATAGGTAAGATTTCCTTGCATTTGGTTTACTGGCCTTCTGCAGCCACATCCTCATTGTAAAGGTGTCTGAAAGGGATCAGAATCCTATCACTCACAGGGTGAGGTGCAGAGATTGCCACTGTGGATGCATTTGGGATCCCTTGTGCTGTGTGAGAAGGTCCACTCTCGGGGGTAACTTGTGGTGATTGCCCTTGGATAGCTGAAAGAGTAGGGGGGGAAACTGATGCTGTCTTGGCTAATAGGGAGTCACCAGTAAGATTTCTGGTCTGTCCTGCTGGATTTTCAGCAGGACCTTCTGAAGTGGGAAGGGGAGGGAATGCATAGAGAAACATCCACTTCCAGGAGATTGAGAAGGTATCTGTGCAGAAGGATGGAAATTGCCTGTTGATGGAGGAGGAAAACAGGTCTATTTGAGATGTACCCCACTGGTGGACCAGGTCCAGGAAGACGTCCCTGTGAAGCATCCATTCATGACTGTTCATTCATGGATCTGCTGAGGGAGTCTGCCTGAAGAATTCTGTTGTGAAGGAATGTAAACTGCCTGTAAGGTTGCTCCCTGGGAGGTGGCCAGTTTCCACACCAGAAGAGCCAGTTTGCAAAGCAAATAAGATTTTGCCCCCACCCACTTGTTGAGATACCACAGCACTGTGGTATTGTCTGTAAAGATTTTTAGTGGTCCTTGTTGTAGGTTGGTTTGTAAGGCTTGCAGGGCCAATAATATTGCTCTCATCTCTAGGATACTGATGTGTTTTTCCTGTGGGACTGGCCACACTACTTGCACTCTCAGGGGCCCCAGAGTTGCTCCCCAGCCCAAGTCTGAGGCATCTTGTGTGCATGACCTGTTTGGGTTGAGCTAGTTGAAGGGGGAGACCTGGGATGAGGTGCACCCGCTTCAACCACCAGTGAACTTCTTAAGGCAAGGCAGGAGAGGTACCCTGTACTCGAGGGGGTGGGAGTGTTGGGTCCAAATTGACTTAAGGTACCACTGCAATTTCCTCATATGGAGTTTTGCTAATGGTAGCATGGGGATAGTGGTTGCCATGAAGCCTAGGAGCCTGAGGAACTGCCTTGCGGTTAGATTCGGTGGTCTTGAAGACCAGAAGTAGGTGTGTCAAGTTTTCCACCTTTTGGGGGGGGGGGCAAGCTTTCATGTCTGTCCGAATCCTGCACCCCAAGACGACCATGTCTTGAGTAGGTTCCAGATGGGATTTTGGGAAGTTTATTTGAAATCTCAGGGACTGTAGGAGAGTAATGGCAACTTTTAAGAGTAGCTGAAGCACCCGTTTGCAGTCTGCCTGAATGAGCAAGTCATCCAAGTAAGGGAATATTTGGATTCCTTTTGTTCTGCAGAAGACAATAACTGGAGCCAAAGAAGACAATGGGTGCAGTGGAAAGCCCAAAGGGCAAGGCAGAGAACTGAAAGTGAGAGGAACCCACAAAGAACGTCAGGAATTTCCTGAAACTGAGCCTTATAGGGATGTGAAGGTAGGCATCCTTGATATCTAAGGTGGCCATGAACCCTTGAGGGAGGAGGAGCGGAAAGAGTTGGTAAGGTCAACATCCTTAAGGAAGAGGTTACGTAGTGAGGTCCAGAACCGGCCTCCAGGGATAGTTTTCTTGGAACCAGGAAAATCCTGGAGTAGAAGCCTCTTCCTTTTGCAGACAGTGGGACTGTTTGAATGGTGATTTGAGCATCAGGTTGTCTAACACTGGATGCAATATGAGGAGCTGTTTTTTTGGTGGCTGTGGGATACACCCCATCTCTTTGGAAGCATGAGCCAAGGTCATAAAATACCCATTCTCTACTACAGAAAGGACCCATTTGTCTGAGGTGATGTGTCCACCCTTGGAGACAGTGAGAGAGGTACTCAGAGACGGAAGGAGGAGGAGGGATTTTTAAGTTTGGCATGTAGTCAGATACTACCTGCCCTGTCTTGAAAGGGCAGCATCTGGTAGGAGTTGGTTGGTTCCTGGACATTTTCCTAGGCCTTGTGGAAGCAGTGGAGCGAGAGTGCTTTCTAATACATTGAGTATTTGCTGGGTAATTCCTCTGGAATTCTGGAATAGGAGAAACCAGCAGATATTTTAAATCTTGTAACTCCTTCTCCTTTTGCTGTAATGACAAATAAGTCAGCCACTTTTGTTCCAAACAGGGCTGTGTTGTCCAAAGGGCATAAACCAGTTTGCCTCTAAAGTCACCTGGTAAAGGCTGTAGACGTAGCCAGGAGTACCTTCTTAAAGCAGATGATGCTGATCTGGCTGAGGCCTCAGCAGCATCATAACTGCACTATATAGAGTGCCTGGTAACCTGAGAAATGAGAGTAAATAGGGAAAACAGTGAAGCTTTGAGAGCAAAATCTAGGGAGTCTGAATTCCTTGGAGATCTTCTCCAAAAGGGATAAGGCATATTTAGCAAGTTGTGTCTGGTAATTAGTAGCTCTGGAAGCCATTGTAGCAAAAGTGTACATTTTCTTACCCAGACGTTCCAAAGTTTTGCTGTCCTTGTCAGCAGGGAGAATGGTGGTGGAAGCCAATAGTTTTGAAGCCTTATAAGTGGAAATAGAAATAATGGCAGGGTCTGCAGCAGGATACTTAATCAGAAACTTTGCATTCTCAGGAATTTTATAAACCTATCAGGTCTGCGTGGAGCAGGGAACTGAGAGTCCGGGTTCTGGGATGCTGAAGAGAAGGCATCCAGGAAGGCAGGTAGAATGGGAAGAACAGCAGTAGGGGTTGGGGAATCCATTTGAATGAAGTTCCTTTTTTGGACCTCTGACATTTCAGAGGACTCGCACTTGAAATGTTTCTTCAATTTAGCAACAGTTTCCTCAAATGTCAAATCCTCTGCTGAGGAGTCAGGGTCGACGATTTCTTCCTCTTAGAGCCCTATCCCAGGACGAAAGCCAGCTGAGAGGTATAATGACAGGTTTTCTTCAAAAAAAATCAGAATTCCTCTTCCCTCAGAGGGATCCGATGTCTGAGGCCTAGGCCTCAGGATGGCAAGAGGGCTAGTGGATGTCCCTGGAGTGGTAGGCCGTAAGGCCATAAAAGCATTAAACAGATTTTGGCTGAAAGCCTGCCAGTCCAGACTTCCAGGAGCAGGAGACGCGTTTTTTTTTTTCCCTTCCTTTTGAGAGACCTAGCGGGCATCTGCATGGAGGAAGGCCTGGAATCCGGCGATTGTAAGGTAATGGAGCCATTTGATGGTCCTGCAGAAAACACTGCTGTATCTGAAGCAGCAGAGCCCATGTCTTCAACCAGGCAGTCAGCCACAGGCTGAGGGTTGGACAAAGGAGGTGCAGCGGTAGTCATAGGCCTGACAGTTTTGGCCTTTTTCGGCAGTTCGGTAGGTAAGTCGGTGGAACCCTCCATACCTACTGCTAACTGTTCAAGACATTGTTTTCCTAGGCATAGCTTGAGCACATGCAGATGGCTACAGAGAGTTTTGGGCACAAACGCCTGGCCCTGTAGTTGTGCGACCTACCAAAACAAAATAGACACTGATCGTGAGCGTCCTTGTGAGGTATCGGACAGCCGCACAAACTTGCCCTTTCTAGATGACATGAACAAGCATTACATAAAATAAATGACAGAAAAGGTTCTCCAACAGGGCACTTATCTGGTTTCATTTGAATCAGACAACCTCGACTGGTGGCTGAAAAGTTCCGAGGGCTGGTCCATGCAGATGTCACTTTTATGGCCCACTTTCTGCTAGCCATGTCAGACGTCCCACGTCAGACTGAAATCTTTTGTACACTGGTAGGACATTCCGGGTAGCAAGAGGAGTAAATCCCCATGTGATGAATATTGCAACACGTGCATAGAAGGACATTAGCCTCTACAGCAGTGTGGACATATTTTGATGGAAGGCTGCACATGCTAGCAAGGAAACATAAGCTTTTGTAAAAGTTTAGTACAATTAGTCAGAAATGCGATGAAGGGAAAAAAGTAGTTATGCTACTGATAGTGCTACTGTGCGGAAGGAACCACATATGGGAATTAAGGGGGATAACCAATACAGTATGCATACTTGTACGCATTATCAGAGACATTCGGTCAATGGCAAGTATAGGACTTCTTACCTGCCTTGAACAGACTTAACAGTGCACAAGAAATGCTTTGGGCATTTAGTACGAGGAGTATGTTTTAGGTTAAACCAATAGCATTTCTTCATATTTTTCAGAGTACTTTTGAGTTCATAATCACTGATACTGCTTGCACGTTGGGTGGTGGTTTACCTTGAATCACATTTTCCAGGTGTTACACCTATTTTGCACAAGTTTATTTATTTAGGTCAAGCCATCCTAGGCGATTTAGGTTGTGACGGTATGTCCAGTAGGCTGTACCAGTAGCAAATCTGGCAATGTGGTTATAGCAGAATGATAGTTTAAGATCTGTTTTGTTTAAGTTGGGGAATAGAAGTGAGGCGTACAGAAGAGTTGATAGTACATGGGAACAGGCAGTTGCAGTTCTAGCAAGTGGGGTAAGAAAAGGTTTGATTCTGTAGAGAGAGGGTTTTTATTAATGGTGTTGATAGTCTGATTGATATGTGCATCAAACTTCAACTCATCAACTATGACACCCAGTAGTTTAGTTTGGGCTTCTGGGGAGATGATAGTGCCATTGTTAGCAGTTATATTGAAGGATAGTAGGGAGGTCCTGCATGTGGGGGAGAAGAGGAGCAGCTTAGTTTTGTTGGGGTATAGGATTAGATGTTGATTGGAGAGCCATTTTTCCACTGTATTGAAGGTATTTTTGGTTAATGTGAATAAAGTAGCTGGTGAGATGTCAGAACAAATCAAGGTGGAGTCATCCGCATATTGAATGCAGGTAGCATCTGGGATGGCTGAATGAAGGTCATTGATGAAGATGGCGAAAAGAAGGGGTCCTAGTATCGAGCCCTGGGGGACTCCTAATATGATGGGGAATCGAGATGACAGCTTGTCCTGCCATAGGACTACCTGTTGCCTGCCCTGCAGGTAGGATTGAAACCATTGGAGTGCATGGTTGTTTACGGAGAAGGCCTTCAAGGTATTTATAAGCATTTTGTGGTCAACCATGTCAAAAGCCTTGGATAGATCTAGAGAGTGCTGAGGATAGATTATTATTGCGGTTGTGGTTACTGACGTTGGAGAAAGAGGAGGAGGGCAGAAGAAGTACTGTGGTGTGGCTTAAAGCCATGCTGAAATCTAAGGAAAGAAGCAAGAGTAAGAACAGGAGAGGTGGTTATTAACACTCAGCTTCTGTAAAATGGCAAAAGAAATCTTTGAAATATCCAGACAGGGGGTCGAGTGCATAGTACAGCAGGAAAAACAAAAAAAACATGACCAGAGAAGCTGCCTAGAAAGAAAACCTCGTATCACAACTCTAAAATTGTTTATCAACATACATAAAATCAGCATACAACAATGCACTCACTATACAACAAAAAAAAAACACTAAGGCTTGTTTAACCTGCAGCTGCATACATAAAATCTAAACTACAATTGATATGGAAAGTAGATAAAAAGTTGCAAGAGACCTGCTCTCACAATGCCAACCAATATATATCAAACTTGTACTGCATAAAGAATTAGATTTTAAAACCAAAGTTAAACATGGAGGTGATGAGCTACAATTTAAGTCTACTCTGCAAATGAAATTACACTCAAACTTTTATTACCTATAGCACAGACAACTATCAAGCTATGTCAGTTGTAGGATTATCTATAAATAGTCACATGAAAGATCATGTGTGTTTGTAAATACATATATATATATATATATATATATATATATATATATATATATATATACACATATATATATATATATATATATATATATATATATACATACATACATACATATATATATATATATATATATATATATATATATACATATATATATATATGTATAAGGACAGAGCCAAGCTGCAAGCTTTCTATCACCTAACAACTCAAAATAGCATCCCAGGAGGCAGAGTGGATCAGTACACAGGGAATCCCTAAAAGGTAACGCTTGGCAAACTGGAAACCTACTCAGTCTATTCTTGGGTTTTCGTACAACTCTAAACAGCCACATTTAAGCAGAACAATGTTATTAGCAAGCAATGCCAGGAAGACTACAAACATGCCAATTTATGAAAAAGAAATATTTAAATGGTCTGTACCACTGAAGTGCAAAAGGAAAACACAAACAAGAGTGAACACTTCAATAAGCAAAGTTCTAGAAGTGCTGCATTAATAAGTATGCACACAGACACACACTTTTTCCATGAAATACCGACCTTGCTTAACTAACTGCTCAAGTCGGGGTGATAAAAAAATGCCCTGGAAATTATTTCTGGTTGGTTCTGAATAAACTAAAGTTGTGCCATCACTTCATTTAAAAAGTGCTGCATTCTGACAGCAAAGGACTTTTCTGTTTAATGGATGAAAAACAGTTGTATGGACTAGGATATCTTTCCCTTTGCAGATACTTTTGCTTGAATTACCAACATAAGTTATATGCAAAAAAAAGGAAAGAATGAATGTGCGATCATAACCCCCCCCCCCCGCCCATAACAAGGCTGTGCAATCTCAAAATAAGTACCAAAAGTGTGAGGGTGCAGAGGGCATTCTAACTAGTACCTCAATCTGTCACACAAAAAGCAGTGTCTTTCGACTGTTGCCACAGCAGATTACTGGTCCGCAGATTGACTGGCAAGAGATTTTTACCGGTGCCGAGTTGCCAGCCCAACACCCACACTTCACAGAAGGCACACCTACCTGCATGTCTTTAAAGCTCACTTGGCCACAGGGAGGATATAAGGACTCCACACAGAAGGAACTTCAGCCGAGATTCGAAATGAAGAACCTCTTGCTGTGAAGTGATAACGCTAACCGCTGCACCACCGCGGCTTACCTTAATCTGAGCAGGACTTGGGCACTTAGGCTCAATAATGCTCTCTGGCAACATTCATGGTGTCTGAATAAATGGAAGTCAGTTTGAAAATTCAGAGCTGACAAAAATGGAAGTCACTTACAACAGATCTAGAACAAGAAGGTTCATCTTTGGAAAACCTCTAGGGTTTGCACTACAGGTGTGTGTTAGAACCACTCAAAATACTACTGCCAGACTGACAAACTCCTTCCTTCCCTCATCACTCACCATGAGTGTTTTACTCTCCAGTTCTCAGTATTACAGCACTTGACTAGGGTACAACAAAAAGACCAAAAAGGATACCCAAAAACAGACAAGTTGAGGCAGGGAATGTACAAGTTCTACCAATACGACCGACGAGTTCTTAAGTTTTGCATCTAATAAGAGGTCCATTATGCTAAATTGTATAGTGAAATCCTTGTTAAACCTCCTGGATGGCTTTTTTTGATTCACATTAAATCAACTAAATTTTTTTATTTAATACGTCTTTGCTTAACAGGAAACTCAGTGTGAAACTCCTTTTCATTGGAAGTCTGAGGAAAAACCACCTTACCAGTACAAATGCACATTTTAACATACAAGAAGACGGCATATAGAATATGGTGGTTACACATTAAAATCTATGCAGATCACACAGTATGTTTAAAGCAAACACATTTATAGAAAGTACAGTTGTGTACACTTACCATAAATGTAGATGTTGGGAGTGTATTCACTGCTGCAGTCATTACATTTGGGTTATCTGCTTGCAGGTAGCCCTCAGCTGGCCTGATTAACAAAGTCTTGGGTCCTGCGTCGGTGGCTGTCCCTTCTTTCAGGTCGTCAGGGGTATAAAACATACAGCCAACGCCATTACATCAGTTTTTATTGCCCCAGATGTCAGGTGCTCCCCTAATGGGGAGAAATTAAATATAAAAGTACAATGATATACCTCCAGCATAAAAGCAAATATACCAAAAATGCCTTTAAGCATAGTAAAGAAAAGTAGTGATATAGCCAAAAGAAGTTAGGGGGCTGGAGGGAGTGCAACTAGGACTGCAACGGTGAATACACTCGAACATCTACTTTTATGGTAAGTGTACACAAACTGTACTATGTTCTTAGTGTTTCACTGTTGGTCATTACATTTGGGTAGATTCTCAAAGCTATGGTTGGGAGGAGGAATTTAGATAGCATTAGGACCAGCTATAAGGCCCTGCAAGACTGAAGTGGCAAAGCCAGCTCTGGATTTAGAGAAAATTGGCAAATGATAATGCTTGGTGAAAGTATGCACAGAACTCCAGGTAGCAGCTTCTAGGATGTCCCTGGTAGGGATGCCTCTGAGAAAGGCTGTAGAGGCAGATGCAGCCCTGGTGGAGTGAGGTCTGATCCCCTAGGGGATAGGTTTTCCATGGCGCTTATAGCAGAAATGAATGCAATGGCCTATCCATTTAGAAATGGTTTGCTTTGAAATAGCCTTCCCCTCCGCCCCTGCAGCAAATGTCAACAGCAGTTCAGATTTCCTTTGAAGTTTAGTTCTGTCCAAGTAGAATCTAAGTTGTCTGTGCACATCTAAGGAATGCAGTATCCGTTCCCCTTTGTTTTGTGGACTGGGAAAAAGGTTGGCAAATGAACAGACTTAAGAGCTAGACTGGATACCACCTTGGGCATGAAGGATGGATTAGTTCTGAGGGACACCCTGTCCGCATGAAAGATGATGAAAGGCTCCACTGCCATAAGGGCCTGTAATTCAGATACCCTTTCTAGCTGAAGTGATTGCTAAAAGAAAAGCCGTTTTCCAAGAAAGAAATTTTAATTTTGCAGTAGCAGCTGGTTCGAAAGGAGGGAGAGTGAGTTTCTCCAAAATAAAATTAAGGTCCCAGGCTGGGGTTGGAGCTCTTCTGGGTGGTCTCAGATTTTTGGCCCCTCTGAGGAACTGCTTGAGCAGTGGATGAGAGAAGAGGAGATGTCCTGTCCTATAATGAGCTGAAATGGCTGAGGCGTGGATTTTAATGGAAGAAAAAGACAGGCCCGTGTGAAGCATCTCAGTTAAGTATTGTAAAATCTGAGGAAAATTGGGCGCTGCTGTGCTTATCCATTGAGACTGGTTCCAGGCACAAAATCTTTTCCATTTTTCAGCATAAGATTTTCTAATACTAGGCCTCCTTGCCACTAAAATGATATCCATCACAAGTTTACTGAGGAATGGTAGAGGAGAGATTATGTAATTAGCCAGGCTGCAAGGTTCAGTGTTAGAAGCTGAGGGTGTAGAATCTGGTTCTCCTGCTGAGACAACAGGGAAAGAGTCTGAGGAAGGTGCCATGGGGATAACCTTGACACACTGCGCAGGAGGGGGTACACACCAGTGTCGGCGTGGCCAGTCTGGAGCAACCAAAATAATCCTTGGTTTGTCCTGTTTGATTTTTAGTAGTACTTTGGAAAGCAGAGGCGGAGGAGGGAAGGCATAGACCGATAGGTTTTTCCAGCTGAAGGACAGAGCATCCACTTTCCAGGTTTGCAAATTTATCCAATTGGTAGTTCTGGGGAGAGGTAAGCAGGTCTATATCTGGGCTCCCCCATTTGCTTGTCAACATGTTGAAAATCCTTGGTTCCAGTTTCCACTTGTGTGGGTCCAATGAGGTTTCTGCTTAGTCAGTCTGCCAGTGTATTTAACTTTCCTGACAGGAATTGAGCTTGTAGGTGCACTTGGTAGCTCAAGGCTGTATTCCACAATGCCATGGCTAGTCTGTAGAAGGGATAAGAATGTGTGCCCCCCGCTTGTGTACCACATAACAGCAGTGTTGTCCGTTTTTACCATAAGTTGTCCTGGAAGAATGTGGTCCTTAAAGGCTGTCAGAGCATTCTGTACAGCTAACATTTCTTTTGATTGATCTGCAGGTGCATTTGACTTGGGTTCCATTTGCCCTAAATGCACTACCAGGTATGGGTATATTTGAATAGTTCTTTGCCTGCAAAATGCAATAAATGGAGCTAGGCAATTTGTGAATACCCTGGGCGCAACAGACACGGCAAAAGGCAGTGCAGAGAAAGCACAGTTTTGTACCTACCATAAATGTAGATGTTCAAGTGCTCATACAGCTACAGTCATTACAGATGGGGTTACCCTGCCATCAGGCGGGTGCTCGGTCGGCCGAATTCCAAAGTCTAGGTCCGGCGTCGGTTGTAGTCACTTCGTCCCTGACGTCAGTGCGGCAGGGGTACAAAAGAGGCAGCCGACGCCATTTTCTTCAGTTTTTCTTGCCCCAGATGTCAGGTGCCCCCAGAAGGAAGGCAAAACATGTTATGCAAACATGCAATATAAAATGATCACAAAACAGTAGTTGCAAGCAAATACACCATAAAAGAATACCCCAAAAAGGTTGTATGATAAGGTGTTTGTCAAAGCCTGTCTAAAGAGGGGATGGAGGGGGGGTAACCTGGACTGCAGCTGTATGAGCACTCGAACATCTACATTTATGGTAGGTACAAAACTGTACTATGTTCATCGTGCATACAGCTGCAGTCATTACAGATGGGAAGAATCCCAAGGCTAAGTAAGGGTGGTAGGCACTAAGTGGAACTAGGAGGAGTGAGGATGCCCTGCAAGACTGCTGTGGCAAAACCCACTCTAGATTTAGAGTATAGTGGAAGGTGATAGTGCTTGGAGAAAGTGTGCCTGAACTCCAAGTAGCTGCTTCCAAAATGCCCTTGGTAGGGACCCCCTGAGGAAAGCTGCAGAAGTAGCTGTGGCCCTGGTGGAGTGGGATCTGATGCATGCAGGCACAGTTTTTCCATGAAATGAATAACGAAAGTGTATGCAGTGGGCTATCCATTTTGAAATTGTTTGGAAATAGCCTTTCCTTGAGCACCTGTAGCATAGGACACAAAGAGTTGTTCGGATTTCCTGAATGACTTTGTCCTGTCCAAATAATAACAAAGTTGTCTGTGAATGTCCAAGGAATGTAGTAGTCTTTCCCCTTTGTTTTGTGGATTTGGATAAAAGGTAGGTAAGTGGATAGTCTGATTCAAAGCTACTCTGGATACTACCTTTGGCATAAAGGTAGGGTTGGTTCGTAAGTAAACTCTGTCCTGATGGAAAATGATGAATGGTTGCACAGCCATGAGGGCCTGTAGCTCCAAAACCCTGCGTGCTGAGGTGATAGCCAGAAGACAGGCTGTTTTCCATGACAAGTATTGTAGCTCTGTTGAAGAAGCTGGCTCAAAGGGAGGAAGGATCAGCTTTTCCAATACGAAGTTGAGGTCCCAAGCAGGGACTGGTGGTTTCCTTGGGGGTTTTATATTTTTTGCCCCTCTGAGGAACTGCCTTAAGAGAGGATGTGAGAATAAAGGAGGATCTGTGTTGTATTGTGCAGAAATGGCTGAAGCGTGGATCTTGATGGAGGAGAAGGAAAGTCCACTATTTAACATCTCAGCTAGGTACTGTAAAATTTTAGGTATATTTATTACCCAAGGATTCTGGCCCTTTTCCTGATTCCAGGCACAAAATCGTTTCCATTTGGCGGAGTAGGCTTTTCTAGCAGAAGGTCTTCTGGCCTCCAAGATGACATCCTGCACCTCCTTGGAGAGGAGAGTCTGTTGGGAAATCAAGGAATTCTCCATGCAGCTAGATTTAGGGTTTTGAGCTGGCTGTGAAGGGTTTTGTAGTTGTGCTGGGACAACAGAAGAGGGACTAGAGGTAGGATCCATGGTGGGGAATGTGTCAGGCTCTTCAGGAGCGGATACCAGTGTTGTCTTGGCCAGTCTGGAGCAATGAGAATCATTTGCGGCCTCTCTGCTCTGGCTTTTAATAGAACTTTAGGCAGTAGAGGAAGAGGTGGGAAGGCATAAACTGTCAATGTTGTCCAATTGAAAGAGTGCGTCCAATTTCTAGGCCTGTGGATGATAGGTCCTTGAACAAATTTTTTCAACTGGTAATTTCTGTGGGTAGCAAATAGATCTATGTCTGGCTGTCCCCATGCCTGAGTTATCTTTGTGAAAACTTGAGGATGCAACTTCCATTCGTGTGGATCTGTCACATTTCTGCTTAGGTTGTCTGCCAGTGTGTTTTCCTTCCCTGGCAGGAATTGTGCCTGTAGTTGAATTTGCAATTCCAGTGCTGTGTTCCATAGGGTCATGGCTTGCCTGCACAGGGGGTATGAATGAGTTCCCTGTTTATGTACCACATCACTGTGATGTTGTCTGTCCTTATCAATAGCTGGCCTGGATGCAGTAGGTCTTTGAAGGTCATAATAGCATTTTGCACGGCTACCATCTCCTTTTGGTTGATATGTAGGTGCTTCTCTTTTTGGGACCATTTGCCCTGAATGCACTGATCTGCCATGTGTGCTCCCCAGGCGTAGTCTGAGGAGTCTGTTGTGATGATTTGAGTTGCTTGAGGTACACAGAAAGGGAGACCTGTGTTTCTTTGGCATGCTTGAGCCCACCACAAAAATTCCTTTTGAAGGCATGGAATGAGTGGTATAATTGTTTCCAAGTTGTGGCTGTGTTGAGACCATAAGTTTTTTAGGTACCATTGAAGCTTCCTCATATGCAGCTTTGCACATGGGATTAGTAGGATGCAAGATGCCATGAATCCCAGAGCCTGCAGGACTTTCCTTGCAGTTAGCCTGGTGAAAGTTGCCATTTTGCTGAAGTATTGAGACAGTTACCCTTGTTTGTCTGGCGTGAGATAGGCCATCTGGGTGGTTGTATTCAAGCTGGCACCCAGGAAAATTATTTGTTGAGAGGGTATTAGGTTTGATTTCTTTTTGTTGACTGTGTATCCCAGGAAGTTTAACAGTTTTATTACAAACGCCAGGTGCTGCAATAGTATGTCCTTGCTGTCCGCTTGGATCAGGCAGTCGTCCAGATATGGGTAGATTTGTATTCCTTGTAGTCTGCAGAAGGCGATTACTGATGCCAGGCATTTCGCAAACACTCTGGGCGCAGTAGATAAGCCAAAGGGAAATGCAGAGAATTGGTAATGGGTTGAACCTGCAAGAAATCTGAGGCATCTTCTGCAGCTTTGTCTGATTGGGACATGCAGGTATGCCTCCTTGAGGTCCAAGGAGCCAAAACTCCTTGCCCAGCATGGGAAGAAGCTGCTGTAATGTGAGCATCTTGAATTTTGGTACGAGTAGAAATGTGTTTAGGATGGATAAGTCCAAAATGGGTCTCCAGTCGGTTCCTTTCCTTGGTACCAGAAATAGTCTGGAATAAAAACCTTGGCCTTGTTCGTGAGTAGGTACCTCTTGAATAGCTTTCATGTCCATGAGCTTTGAAATTTGTATTTGTGCCTCTGCCCTTTGATTGTGTGGCAGGTTTGGCATGCCTCTCATTTTTGGAAGAGTGTGAAAATGAAATCTGTAGCCTCTGTTTATAATGTCCAGGATCAATTTGTCTGTTGTGATATGCCAATTTCTTGTAAATAATGCCAGCTTTCCTCCCAAGGGTGCTGCCAGCTGAGACTTGCTTGGCATGAAAAGGAGGGAGTCATTGGGTTTGTTTTCTGTATTGTTGTGCACTGTCTTCTCCACCTCTTGGTGCTGGAGTCTGCCACTGTCTGCCTCCATATGATCCTTGAGATTGTCCTCTGCCCCTTGTGCGCCTGTATCTACCTCTTTGGGGCTTGTCCGTGGCTGGAAAGGACCAGTTTTTTGAAGGCCAATTTCTGCTAAAACGTGGTTGAACCCGTAGAAAAGCTTTGACAGTTTGCATAGATTAAGCTTTTTCTTCCATTTTCCGTAGTATCTCCTCAGCATTAGTACCAAATAGTACATCCTTTTGTAAAGGAGCATCTAGTAGTTAAGCTTTAACATGATCAGGCAAGATTTGTTCCCTAAGCCAGGCAAGTCTACGAATGACTGATCCTGTAAAAGCAGCTCTACTTGAGGCCTCTAAGGCATCATAGCCACATTGTAAGGTGTGTTTACCCACTTGTTCTGCACTATGCATCATATCCTGCAACTCCTTCAAATCTGGTTGTTCAGGTTGAGACATTTTATTTCTTAATTGTGATAACAGAAACTGCTGATATTTAAGCATATGGAACTGACAATTTAAGGCCCTCATGGTTAGGGTGGCCGAGGTATATACCTTTTTTCCCCCACCTTTCTAAGGATCTAGACTCTCTTTCGGAAGGTAGTGGATTCTTAGTAGTAGAGGCCTTCATCCCCTTGGGGCCTTGAGAAATGGTTTCAGGGTCAGCATTATGGCTTTTGTAAAGAAATTGGTGAGAGTTAGGAACTCTGTAGTACCTCTATCAGGCTTGACTGGGGCAGGAGGCAGGGAATCCGGATTAAGGCAAGCCTCAGAGTAAACATCATCAAGTATGTCCAAGACAGGAGGTATCGCCAGAGGTCTGTGTTGAGGTAACAAAAGAAATTCCCCAAGTCTTTTCTTGGAATCAGAAAAGTCTTGGCCTTCCCAATGGAAGTGTTCCCTCAAAGTGTGCAAGGTTTCCCCAAAAGAAAAATCCTCTGGGGGAGATGCAGAAAGAATGGACTGCTCTGCATCAGAATCTTCAAAAGGGGAGTACGAGTGTTCCTCTACATCAGAATGTTCTGAAAAAATGGAGCCCTGGTCAGAAGAGGGAGAATCTTCCTCCACTCTGGGTCCCTTGTCTGGAGGGGGTTGGGAACCCCTGATAAGAGTAATTAAATCCTCTGCCATTTTTAGCATCTGCTTTTTAGGCATGAGGCCAGGCCCTGTGCAACAGGCCTCTTGGGATGCATGGCTGATTTGGACTTAGTAAAGGCCTTAATGGAAAAGGAAGATGAGGGTCTAAAGACACCATGGGTGGAAGTGGACCTGTCCACATTAGGAGGCTCAACACTCACAGTGGCTTCGGTGGTTGTAGTCTGGGTATGGGCCGAGGTACCTGCGGTCTCGGTTACAGAAGACACCACCAAAGAAGTGTTGTCAGTAGTCAGGGGCTGCATAGGCATCTCGCTGAGAACCGGACCACGTGCGGCAGGTTTTGGCGTGGTGTCGGTGGAGACCGCGGGCCTCACGTGTCAGTCCTTGTCCTTGCGTTTTTTGGACAAACCGGTAGTCGGAGTCTCAGACTACATTTTATAATCAAAGGCTTTACCAAAAAAGTGTTGGGCGAACTCCGCCCGACGCTTAATAGTGCGTTTATTGAAAGTAGCGCAAAAGCGACAGCCCGAGACGTCGTGGTCTGGGCCTAAACAAGGTATGCAGAGGGAATGGAAATCCTTATGCGGTATTTGCTTCCACAAGAAATACAATTGTTAACTTTGTCTGACATCGGTCTGAGGCAAGAAAAGTTTCCCCAACGGGGTACTTAGCTTTAAAGAAGACTTCGGTTTCCAATTTTTCGTAAATTCAGGAGCTGGCCAACCGGCACTTGCGAACTGCTTCAGTTTCGGGCACCGCGCGGCAAAAAAGACTGAAGAAAATGGCGTTGGCTGTGTCTTATATACCCCTGTCGCACTGACGTCAGAAAAGAAAGTGACAACAACCGACGCCGGACCCAGACTTTGGAATTCAGCCGGCCGAGGACCCGCCTGACGGCAGAGAACCCATCTGTGATTACTGCAGCTGTATGCACGATGAACATCTTGCTGAGAATAAACTGTGGAAACACGCTCCTTAATCCATTTAACTAAAATAATCTTAGAGACGACCTGGCCCAACATGTTCTGGCTTAATATGAAAATCGGTAGGCCTGAATACACCCTCAGAAGCTGCTGCCTGCACAGAGGCTCCGGACCCATCCAAGGTAGAAATATGCGCAGGTTCCATAGTCGAAGCATCTCGCGGCATACTGCACTCCAAATGGGTTTAAGTAGAGGCCTGCGAATCTGCAGTAGTGGGCATCAGGGGCTACAAAAGCGTCTCGCTGAGTATCGGCGGACTGGAGACTAGCTTAACGGTAGCATCATCGGCAGTTTTGGGCCTAGGCCGTCTGTCTCATTATCTTAAAGTTTTTTCGGAAGATCGGTAGTCCGATGGCTTACCGACGCCATTTCAGAGTACTGAGATAGAGAGCGAAAGTACTTAGCTACAAAAACTGCCCGACGACGGATAGTTCGGGCGTTGAAAAAGGCACAAAACTGACAGTGGGAGACGTTGTGGTCTGGGCCTAAACAAGTGACGCAGTAAGAATGAAAATCTCTATGAGGTATTTGCTTTCCACAGGCAAGACCATTATTAATTTTTTCTGGCATCTGTTAGAGCAAGAAAAAAGAACCCCCAACAGGGTACTTATCTTTCAGAAGACTTCAGGTCTGAAACTCGAAAAAGTACAGTTTTGTATCTACCATAAATGTAGATGTTCGAGTGTATACATTGCTGCAGTCATCACACTTGGGTTATCCTGCCGTCAGACGGTCCCGCAGTCGGCCCGAATTCCGAAGTCTTGGTCTGGCGTTGGTTGCTGTCGCTTCTTCCCTGACGTCAGTGCGCCAGGGGTATGAGAGAGGCATCAGACGCCATTTTCTTCAGTTTTTCTTGCCCCAGATGTCAGGTGCCCCCTCTCAAATGGTGGTCAGTAGATAGTACCAATAATAAACAAAGTGTAGCATAAACACAAAATCCCTACAGCTATAAGGAAATACACCACAAATATAACAGATTTAAAGGTATAGAAAGGTCTTAGGTCAGAGGGGATGGAGGGAGGGTAACCTGGACTGCAGCAGGGTATACACTCGAACATCCACATATATGGTAGGTACAAAACTGTACTATGTTCATCATGTTACCCTGCTACAGCCATCACACTTGGGTAGAATCCCAAAGCTAAGGATGGGAGATGGAGTCAAACAGGATTAGAGGAGGCTAGAAGGCCCTGCAAAACTGCAGTGGCAAAGCCAGCACTAGTCTTAGAGTAAAGTAGTAAGTGGTAATGTTTGAAGGTGTGTACTGAACTCCAAGTTGCAGCTTCCAGAATATCCTTGGTTGGCACTCCCCTGAGGAAGGCTGTAGATGTAGCTGCTGCCCTGGTAGAGTGGGGCCTTATGCTAGCAGGAACTGGTTTTCCATTGTGGGTGTAGCAAAAACGTATGCAATGTCCTATCCAATTGGAAATGGTCTGTTTTGAGATGGCCTTTTCCTTGTGATGCTGTAGCATAGGATGCAAAAAGCTGGTCAGATTTTCTAAAAAAGTACAGTTTTGTACCTACCATAAATGTAGATGTCCGATAGGTATGCATCTGCAGTCATCACATATGGGTTGTCCTGCCTCAGGCAGCCCTTCGGTCGGCCGGATTCCAAAGTCTGGGTCCGGCGTCGGCTGATGTCGCCCTTTCCCTGACGTCAACGCCTGGGGTATAAAAGCGTCAGTAGACGCCATCTTCCTCAGTTTTTCTTGCCCCAGATGCCAGGTGCCCTCTAGGAAGGCTAAATTTGGAAAAATGCAATAAAAAATCCAAACATTTGCAAAAATATATATATATATATATATATATATATATATATATATATATATATGTATAAAACAAATACACCATAATAGATCCCCCAGCTAGCTAATAGAGAGGTAAGCACCCTCGGAGTACCACAGAGGGGAAGGAGGGAGGGAGGGTAAACCTGACTGCAGATGCATACCTATCGGACATCTACATTTATGGTCGGTACAAAACTGTACTATGTCCTTCAAGAATGCATCTGCAGTCATCACATATGGGTAGAATACCATAGCCAATCTGGGGGTGGAGGTACTAGGAAAAGGATGGTGTAGCTAAGATACCCTGCAGGACAGCCATGGCAAAGCCTGCTCTGGATCTGGAATATAGAGGTAAATTGTAATGCTTGGCAAATGTATGCACGGAGCTCCATGTGGCAGCTTCTAAAATGTCTTTTGTAGCCACCCCTCTTAAAAAGGCTGTGGAGGTGGCTGTGGCTCTCGTAAAAATGAGGTCTAATGTTAGCTGGTACAGTCTTTCCATGAAATGAGTAACAAAAGCGGATGCAATTTCTTATCCATTTTGAAATTGTCTGTTTTGAAATTGCTTTTCCTCGAGTACCAGCAGCTGGTCAGTTTTTCTGAAACCTTTAGTTCTGTCCAAGTAGTAGCACAACTCTGTGAATGTCCAGGGTGTGCAGCAGTTTCTCCCCTTTGTTTTGTGGATTTAGGAAGAAGGTAGGCAAGTGAATGGCTTGATTCAATGAAACCCTGGATACCACCTTTGGCATAAAAGTAGGATTAGTTCTTAATGTAACTCTATCCTGATGGAAAATAATAAATGGCTGAACTACCATCAGGGCCTGCAATTCCGAAAATCTTCTTGCTGAGGTTATTGCCAGAAGGAAAGCAGTCTTCCATGAGAGGTACTGTAGATCTGCAGATGCTGTTGGTTCAAATGGAGGCAGTGTTAATTTTTCCAACACGTAGTTAAGGTCCCAAGCAGGTAGAGGTGGTTTCCTAGGAGGTTTGATGTTTTTGATCCCTCTTAGAAACTGTCTTAGGAAAGGATGAGAAAGGACAGGAGGATCAGTATTGTACTCTGCTGAAATTGCTGAAGCATGAATCTTAATAGAAGAGTAAGACGGGTCCACTGTGGAACATTTCTGCCAAATATTCCAGGATATGTGCCATGTTCATCATTGTCGCATCTAGGCCCTTTGTGGTGTTCCAGATGAGAAATCTTTTCCATTTTGCTGAGTATGTCTTCCTTGTGGAAGGGCGGCGAGCTTCCAGAATAATATTCTGTACTCTCTGGGATAGCTTATCCTGAGGAGGAGTCAAGGTATTCTCCACGCTGTTAATTGCAATGTTTTCAGGTTGGAGTGAAGAGTTTTGTATCTCTGCTGTGTCAGTAGAAGTGGCCATAGAGGTAGGGGCCATGGCTTCGTACGTGACATGCTCCTTAGCAGAGGGTACCAGTGCTGTCTTGGCCAGTCCGGTGCTATCAGGATCACTTTTGGCTGCTCTGCCCTGATCTTCAGTAACACCTTGGTCATTAATGGAATAGGAGGAAATGCATATACTGTCAGATTTCTCCAGCTGAAAGAGAGGGCGTCCACTTTCCACGCTTGTGGGTGGTATGTCCTTGAGCAGAATTTCTTTAGTTGATGATTGTGGGGGGATGCAAATAGATCTATGTCCGGGCTCCCCCAAGATTGTGTTATCTGTTGGAAAATGTCTGGGTGCAGCATCCATTCGTGTGCATCCATGATATTTCTGCTTAAGCTGTCCGCCAGTGTATTGTCCTTCCCTGGCACAAACTGAGCTTGTAGCTGTATATTGAGTTTCAAGGAAAGATCCCATAGATTCATTGCCAGTCTGCACAGAGGGTAAGAATGGGTACCTCCTTGCTTGTTTATGTACCACATAACTGTGGTGTTGTCTGTCCTTATTAGTAGATGGCCTTGATGCAGAAAGTTTGAAGGCCTCGATTGCGTGCATCACTGCTAGCATTTCTTTTTGATTTTATGCATACGTAGCTCCTTTCGTGACCACTGTCCTTGGATACCTCTGCCCTCCATGTGTGCTCCCCAATCTAGGTCTGAAGCGTCTGTTTTAATAGTTTGGGAGGTTTTTGGCTTTGTGAAGGGCAGCCCTCTGTTGGACTGGCTGGCCTGAGCCCACCACAGAAATTCCTTGTGAAGGCATGGAATGAGTGGGATTAAAGTTTCCAAACTGACTGTGCTGCGTCCATAAACTCCTTAGGTACCACTGTAACTTTCTCATATGTAGCCTTGCTTGTGGAATCAGAAGAATACAGGATGCCATGTAACCCAGGGCCTGCAGGATTTTCCTTGCAGTCAGCTGAGTTTGTCTTGTCAGACTCTTGAATTAATCCGGTATTTGACCTTGTTTTTCTTCTGTGAGATAAGCCATTTGGGTGGTTGTATCTAGATCCGCACCCAGAAAGGTTATTCTTTGGGATGGAACAAGTCTTGATTTGTGCATGTTAACTGTATATCCCAAGGCCTGTAGAAGATTGATGGCATAATTTAAGTCCTTTATCAGAGTTTGTTGGTTGTCCGCTTGTATAAGGCAGTCGTCCAGATAAGGGTAGATTTGAATCCCCTGGAGTCTGCAGTGTGCTATTACTGATGCCAGGCATTTTGTGAATACTCTGGGTGCAGTAGATAAGCCAAAGGGCAATGCTGAGAATTGATAATGCTCTGACCCTGCAAGAAATCTGAGGCATCTTCTGCAACTTTGTCTGATAGGGACATGCAGGTATGCCTCCTTGAGGTCTAGAGTAACCAGCCAAGACCTCTTGCCCAGCATGGGAAGGAGTTGCTGTAGAGTCAGCATTTTGAATTTTGGCACAATGAGATAAGTATTCCGTATGGACAAGTCGAGAATAAGCCTCCATTGATGCTCTTTTCTTGGAACAAGGAATAGTCTGGAGTAAAATCCTTGGCCTTGTTCTGAAATAGGAACTTTTTCTATGGCTTTCATTTGAAGTAAGTTTGAGATTTGTTTCAAAGCCTCTGTCCTTTGATTTGGTGGCAGACCTGGTATGCCCTTTCTTTTTGGCAATGTGTGGAAATGGAACCTGTATCCGTGGTCTATTATTTGGAGTGTCCATTTGTCTCTTGTAATGTTGTGCCAATTTCTTAAGAATAAAGAAAGCTTTCCATCCAAAGGTGCTTCTAATTGAGCCCTGGTTGGTGGAGTGAAAGAGTCATTGAGTTTGTCCTTGTGCAGCAGTTGCAGATCCTGAACTGCCTGTCTGGATTGGAGGTTGCCATTGACAGCCTCTGTAGGAGCCCCTAGCTTGGCCTCTACCTCTGGCACGCCTGTTTCTGCCCCTTTGAAATATTTCTGTGTCCGGAAAGGACCATACTTTGGAAGGCCAGTTTCTGCTGAATCTAGGCGGTTGGACTTGAAGAAAATCCTTAACCGTTTGTACAGATTTTGCCTTTTCCTCAAATTTCTTTAGGACGTCTTCAGCAGTGGAACCAAATAACTTTTGCTTTTCCAGTGGAGCATCCAAAAGCTTAGCTTTAACATGTTCTGGCAGAGATTGTTCCTTCAGCCAAGCATGCCTGCGTATGACAACACCTGTCATTGCTGACCTACATGAAGCTTCCAATGCATCATAACCACACTGAAAGAAATGGTTGCTAACCTGCTGGGAATTATGTACCAGATCCTGAAGGGATTTACGGTCCAGGGGTTCAGAAGAAGACAATTTCATATGCATTTCTTCTAACAAATACTCTTGATACTGTATCGTGTGAAATTGACAATTTAATGCCCTCATAGCAAGAGTGGCAGAAGTATACACTTTTTTACCCCATCTCTCTAATGCCCTGGACTCCTTTGCAGAGGGGAGTGGGTTCTTAGTAGTAACAGCTGCAACCCCTTTAGGGCCCTGTGAAATAGTTACAGGGTCAGCAGAGTGGGTCTTATAAAGAAAATTGTGTGTGTCCGGGACCCTGTAATACCTATCAGGCTTAACAGGGGCCAGAGGCAAAGTGTCAGGGGTCATACTAGAGTCAGAATATACATCATCAATCACATTTAAAACAGGAGGAATAGCCAAAGGTCTATGCTGAGGTAAATGAAGAAAAGTTCTTAGTCTTTTCCTGGAATCAGAATATTCCTGGCCCTGCCATTTGAAATGCTCTCTCATAGTGTGAAGGGTCTCCCCAAAGGAAAGCTCTTCAGGAGGGGAGGCTGAGGGAATAGATTCCTCTGCATCCGAATCCTCGTAGGCCGAATAAGCCTCCTCCTGGTAGTCAGTGATCCGAGCCAACAGACGCCTCCTCTGAAGAAAGGGGATCAGGGGGATCCATCCTGGCCCTTTTGTCTAAAGGGGGTTGGGAGCCCCTGTCCGGATGAGGCTGACAGCCCCTAATTAAGGAGATCAGGTCATCTGCTAAAGTTAAAATCTGTGAACTAGAAGAAGGTCCCCGAGGAATAACTCTGGGAGGCATGGCTTTAGTGTGTTTTGCAGCTTTAGCCCTGGTGAAGGCCTTAATAGACATGGATGCAGGAGGCCTGGCTGCACCACGTGCTGGTGTAGCTTTATCTAAAGGTATGGTGTTGGCAGATTCCAATACACCAGTTTCGGAAGGCAATTCTGAAACCGACTCGGTAGGAGCCTCCGGGACCGAGGCTGTCGGTTGAATTATTTCAGGGTTCGGAAGTTCCAAGGACTCTGTATCAGCCGAGACCGAGACACTCGCGGTAGGCCTAGCCGCGGTTTCAGCCGAAACCCTGGCCCACGTGTCGGTCCTTGTCTTTCCGTTTCTTAATTAAATGTGATGTCGGGGTTTCCGACGGCATCTTGTAAGCAAAACTATCCCCAAAAAACTCTTCTGCGAACTCCGACCAACGTCTAAGAGTGCGTCGGTTGAAGGAAGCGCAGGCAGAGCAGGCCGAGATGTCGTGGTCTGGGCCTAAGCAAGGAAGACAACAAGAGTGGAAATCCTTGAGGTATTTGTTTCCCACAAGTTAAACAATTATTAACTTTTTCTGACATCGGCTGAGGCAAGAAACAGTCCCCAACGGGGTATTTAGCTTTTGAAGTCTTCGGATAGCGAAATTACAGGAGCTGGCCGACCGGCACTTGCGAACTGCTTCTGCTTCGGGCACCACGAGGCAAGAAAGACTGGGGAAGATGGCGTCGGCTGACGCTTTTATACCCCAGGCGTTGTGACGTCGGGGAAAGGGCGACATCAGCCGACGCTGGACCCAGACTTTGGAATCCGGCCAACCGAAGGGCTGCCTGAGGCAGGACAACCCATATGTGATGACTGCAGATGCATCCTTGCAGGACCTCCTTAGTTTTATCCAAGTAGTAACGTAGCTGCCTGTGAATGTAGGAGTCTTTCTCCTTTGTTATGTGGATTTGGAAAGAAGGTGGGTAAATGGACGGTTTGATTTAGAGCCGCACTGGATACCACCTTAGGCATAAAGGAGGGGTTAGTTCGTAGAGAAACTCTGTCTTGATGAAAAATGAGGAAGGGCTCTACTGCCATTAGTGCCTGAAGCTCTGAAACTCTTCTCACTGAAGTAATTGCTAGCAGCAGGGCAGTCTTCCATGATATAAACTTAAAATCAGCTGAGAAAGCTAGCTCAAAAGGAGGTAGCTTAAGTTTTTCCAGAACAAAGTTGAGGTCCCAAGTAGGTGTTGGTGCTCTCCCGGGAGGCCTAATGTTTTTGGCCCCTCTGAGAAACTGCCTTAGTAGTGGATGTGAAAATAAGAGAGTATCCGTGTTGTAGTGAGCTGAAATAGCTGTGGCGTGGATTTTAATAGATGAAAAGGAAAGCCATTTGTGTAACATCTCAGTTAAATATTGCAGAATCTGAGGTATGTCAGGCTGAAGAGTATTTTGGCCTTTAGCTTGGTTCCAGGCGCAAAACCTTTTCCATTTGTCTGAGTAAGCTTTCCTGGTGCTGGGCCTCCTGGCCTCCAGAATAACATCCATAACAACTTGTGAGAGAGGAGCTGGCTGGTTGCTTAGGTGATTTGCCATGCAGCCAAGTTTAAGGTTTTTAGCTGGCTGAGTAGAATCTGATTGTCCTGCTGTGTGAGCAGATGGGTATTTGTGGTAGAATCCATGGTGGGCCCTGTGCCATATTCCTTAATAATGGGTACCAGTTCTGGCGTGGCCAGTCTGGGGCAATGAGTATCATTCGGGGTCTCTCCATCCTGACTTTCAGCAGCACCTTTGTGCGAAGGGGTAATGGAGGAAAGGCATATACTGTCAGCATTTTCCAACTGAATGACAGTGCGTCCACTTCCCAAGCTTGATGATGAAAAGTCCTTGTGCAAAATTTTGTTAGTTGATAGTTTTGGGGGTTGGCAAACAGGTCTGTCTGGGAGCCCCCATTTTTGAGTTATCATTGCAAATACTTGTGGATCCAGTTTCCACTCGTGGAATCCATGATGTTTCTGCTTAGGTCGTCTGCCAATGTGTTCTTTTTTCCTGGCAGGAATTGAGCTTGTAATTGAACTTGGTAAGCCAGTGCTGTGTTCCACAAGGTCATTGCTTGCCTGCATAGAGGGTAGGAGTGTGTACCCCCTTGCTTATGTACCACATTACTGTGGTGTTGTCTGTCCTTATGATAAGCTGTCCTGGATGTAAGAGGTCCTTGAAGGCTGTCAGAGCATTTTGTACAGCTAGCATTTCTTTTTGATTGATGTGCAGATTCCTTTGATCTGCAGTCCATATGCCTTGAATGCACTGTCCTGCCATGTGTGCCCCCCCAGGCATAGTCCGATGCACCTGTTGTCAGTTTGCCTAGCTGGGGGTAAGGTGAAAGGCTGACCCTTGTTGAGGTGACATGCCTGTGACCACCATAGAAACTCCTGTTGAAAGCAGGGAATGAGAGGTATCATGGTTTCCAAGCTGTGGCTGTGTTGAGTCCATACGCTTTTTTAGGTACCATAGTAATTTCCTCATATGCAGTTTTGCAAATGGTATTAGTATGCAAGATGCCATGTAACCCAAGGCCTGCAGAATTTTTCTTGCAGGGATTTGGGTCTTTGTTGCCATTGCTCTGAAGTATTGAGTTAATTGTAGTTGTTTGTCTGGCGTCAGATAAGCCATCTGGGCCGTTGTATTCAAGCTGGCACCCAGGAATGTCATATTTTGTGAGTGCACTAGTTTTGATTTCTTTTCGTTTACTGTGTACCCTAGGCAACTTAAATGATGTTTTACAAAAGTCAGGTGTTGTAAGAGAATGTCCTTGCTTTCTGCTTGGATGAGGCAGTTGTCCAGGTATGGGTATATTTGAATTCCTCTGTCTGCAGTACGCAATTACTGGTGCCAGGCATTTTGTGAAGACCCTGGGTGCAGTAGATAAGCCAAAGGGCAGTGCAGAAAATTGGTAATGGGTTGAGCCTGCAATGAAACGGAGGTATCTTCAGCAATTTTGTCTGATAGGGACATGCAGGTATGTCTCCTTGAGGTCCAACGTTACTAGCCAAGCTTTCTTCTTGCCCAACATGGGAAGAAGCTGCTGTAGTGTTAGCATCTTGAATTTGGGTACTTGCAAGAAGGTGTTTAAAATTGAAAGGTCCAGAATGGGTCTCCAAGCTTTGTCCTTTCTGGGGACTAGAAAGAGCCTTGAGTAAAATCCTTGGCCTTGCTCCTATGTAGGTACCAGATGAATGGCTCATGTCCATGAGAGCTGTAATTTGTTTTTGTGCCTCCGCCCATTGATTTTGTGGCAGGTTTGGCATTCCTTTTATCCTTGGCAAGGTGTGGAAATGGAATCTGTATCCTTGTGAGATAATGTCTAGGACCCATTTGTCCTTTGTGACGATGTGCCAGTTGTCTGCAAAAAGTGCTAATTTTCCTCCCAAGGGAGCTGCCAAGAGAGTTTTGCTTGGCAGTTTGAGGTTTAAGTGATTGTGTTTGCCTTCTAGTAGTTTGGGGCCTGTCTTCTCCTCCCTTCTGTGTTGCAGTGCCCCACTGGCGAGGTTTGTAAGGGATTTGTAATTGTCCTCTGCCCCTTGGGCGCCTGTATTTACCCCTCTGTGGTCTGTCAGAAGCTGGAAAGGACCAATTTTTTGTTGGCCAATTTCTGATGAAGCGTGGGGGCTGTACCTGTAAGAAATCTGTGACAGTTTGCATAGATTTTGCCTTATCCTCCATTTTCTTTAAAACCTCCTCTGCTTTAACCCCAAATAAGACATCCTGTTGTAAGGGTGTATCTAGTAACTTCGCTTTAACATGATCAGGCAGAGATTGTTCCTTTAACCAAGTATATCGACAACATACCCAGTAACAGCTGCTCTAGAGGAAGCTTCCAAGGCATCAAAACCACATTGTAAAGTATGTTTGCCCACCTGTTCAGCTGCATGCAACAGATCCTGCATTTCCTTGAATTCAGACTGTTGAGGGTGCGTGCCCATCTTTTCTTTTATTTGAGACATTAGGAATTGCTGGTATTTAAGCATGTGAAATTGACAATTTAGTGCTCTCATAGCTAGAGTAGCTGAGGTGCAAACCTTCTTCCCCCACCTATCTAGTGCTCTGGAGTCCCTTTCAGAGGGTACAGGATTCTTAGCCATAGAACCTTTAGCCCCTTTGGGACCCTGGGAGATAGTCTCTGGATCAGCAACAGGGCTTTTGTATAGGAATTTGTGCGAGTCAGGCACTCTATAGTACCTATCCGGTTTGGCTGGAGCAGGAGGCAGAGAATCTGGATTTAGACTAGATTCTAAGAAAACATCATCCACAATGTCTAAAACTAGGGGGATAGCAAGTGGTCTGTGCTGGGGGAGTAAAAAACTCTCGGAGCCTTTTCTTTGAGTCGGAGTAGTCCTGACCTTCCCAGTGGAAATGTTCCCTCATGGTATGTAATGTTTCCCCAAAGGAATAATCTTCAGGGGGAGAAGCTGAGGGAATGGAGTCTTCAGCAACAGAAGCTTCATAAGGGGGAAAGGAGTAATCCTGTTCCTCAGAGGAGCCTGAGGAAACAGACACTTGATCAGAGGAGGCATAATCCTCCTCTTGTCTAGGCCTTTTGTCGGGGGGGGGGGGGGTTGGGAACCCCTGATCAAAGAAATTAAATCTTCAGCCATTTTAAGCATCTGCTTCTTAGGCATAGGGCCTTGACCCAGAGTCTAAAGTGTAGTCTTTTTTGGTTTTAGAGGAGTCTTGAGCTTAGCATAAGATTTTATGGTGAGAGTTGTCTGTCTGAAGATACCTTCAGAAACCGAAGGTGTTTCTACAGCACCCACTTCTCCTACTGCAATGTCGTCAGTAGGACCTAAAGAAAATGGCTGTGTCAGCCTAGAAAACTCTGCTGGAGAATCCGAAGCAGTCTGGGGATCCAATTCAGCAGTAGCCAGGGGCTGCGTAGGCGCATCACTGAAAACCAGAGAACCGGCGACTGGCCCAGCCGAGGGCTCGGAGTCTGGCTTGGATCTAGGCTGCCTATCTTTGCGTTTTTTATGCACTCCGGTAGTCGGTTGCTCCGACGGCATAGTGTAATTAAATTTCCTACCGAAGTAGTGACGTGCGAAATCAAAGTGTCGCTTTATAGTTCGCTTATTGAACCTAGCACAAAATCGACAACCAGTGACGTGGTCTGGGCCTAGGCAAGGTATACAGAAAGAATGAAAGTCCTTACGAGGTATTTGCTTCCCACAAGAAATGCAATTGTTAACTTTTTCTGACATCGGACTGAGGCAAGAAAAGGTTCCCCAACGGAGTACTTAGCTTTGAAGACTTCGGACTGAAATTCTATTCAAAAATCTCAGGAGTCAGCCGACCGGCACTTGCGAACTGCTTCTGCTTCAGGCACCTCGCTGCAAGAAAGACTGAAGAAAATGGAGTCAGATTCCTCTCATATACCCCTGGCGCACTAACGTCAGGGAAGAAGCAACAGCAACAGACGCCAGACCAAGACTTTGGAATTCGGGCCGCCTGACGGCAGGATAACCCAAGTGTGATGACTGCAGCAGGGTAACATGATGAACATCGAAAATTTCAGGAGTCGGCAGACTGGCACTTGCGAACAGCTTCTGCTTCGGGCACCGCACAGCAAGAAAGATGGATGTAATGGCGTTGGCTGCAAGTTTTATACCCCTGACAACCTGATGTCATGGAAGAAGCGACAGCATCTGAAGCAGAAATACCAAGACTCTGGTACTCAGGCCGGCCGAGGGCTACCTGAAGGCAAATAACCCCAACTGTGATGACTGCACCATACTGAAACACGAACATCGGTCTGTGAACATCCAAATAATGCAAAGCATATTCACCTTTACTGGAGTAATTGGGGAAAAACAGGTAATGAATCGTCTGGTTCACATTTTCCTCCAAAGCGACCTTTGGAATGAAGGAAGGATTTGTCCTAAGAGAAACTCTATCCCTGAAAAAGGTTATGTATGGTGGTTGAGAAGACACAGCCTGCAATTCTGAAACTCTTCTGGCAGATGTAATAGCCACAAGAATGTCTTCCATGACAAATACTTCAGCTCACAAAAACTAGCAGGTTCAAAGGGTTTCTGGGTGAGACCTTGGAGTACTAAAGTAAGAACCCAAAGGGTAGAAGGTCCTTGATTGGAGGCCTTAGGTATAAAAAAACAAAACAAAAGAAGAACGTTACGTACTCACCATAACATTCTATCTAAGTAGATACACTTCATTTTTCTGCAACCTGTGGGTATTCGGATCCATATCGGATCTGAGCCGGCAACTTCTCAAGCATCTGCTCGAAGTTCCTCCCCCTTACCCATAACCCATCACCATCTCCTAACTTCCCTCAAATAGAGTTTGCCACTACTCAAACCAATCAGCAACTCAATTTTACAATAAACCAAGAACAGGTTCGGGGGAAGAAGGGTGGGACGGTTGCAGAAAAATGAAGTGTAACTACTCAGATGGCACATTATGGTGAGTACACAACATCTTTATCTGAAGTAGTTAACTTAATTTTATCTGCGACCTATGGGACAGAGTTCCCAGCTACTCAATGCCTGGGAGGCCCTCATGGAAGGATATTCCTGAGCACTGCAGAGCCTTAGGATGCTCTCCTTCTGGAGATCAAATCTAAATTATAATGAGAAATGAAGGTATGTGACCTTGCCCAAGTTACTGCCGCACAAATGTCATCCAGTGAAACCCTAGACCAAAAGGCAGCAGAAGTCACCATAGATCTGGTAGAATGTGCATTAAAAGGATCCGGTGGGGACAAACCTTTGTCCTTATAAATTTGCAAAATACACTGTGTAATCCATCTGGCTAAGGAAAGTTTGGAGATGGCCTTACCCAAAAAGGGTTTAGAAAGGACAAAGTACAGTTGTGTACATTTACCATAAATGTAGATGTTAGAGTGTAATCACTGTTGCAGTCATTGCATTTCGGTAATCTGTTGGCAGGTTGCCCTCAGTCGGCCTGAATAACAAAGTCTTGGGTCCTGTGTTCGTTGCTGTCTCCTCTTCCATGATGTCAGGTTGTCAGGGGTATAAACATGCAGCCAACACCATTTTATTCAGTTTTTCTTGCCCCAGATGTCAGGTGCCCCCAAAACGGGGAGCAAAAAATATATATATATTTTATATATATATATAAGTAAACAGAAAACAGAAATATATGTAATGCACTTTCAGCAACATAAACATTACTTTCATCTAAAAGCAAATACACCACAAAGGCTTTAGTATATAGTGAAGGAAAGAAAAGGTATAGAAAAAGGGGATGGCAGGTGGGTAACCAGGACTGCAACAGTGAATACACTAACATCTACATTTATGGTAAGTGTACACAACTGTACTATGTTCGTGTTTCACTGTTGCAGTCATTACATTTGGGTAGAATTCCAAAGCTATGGATGGGAGGATTGAACAGCATTAGGAGCGGCTATAAGGCTCTGCAGAACTGCAGTGGCATAGCCTGCCCTGGATTTGGAGAAGAGAGGCAAATTATAATGCTTTGTGAAGGTATGAACAGAGCTCCAAGTAGCAGCTTCTAGAATGTCTTTGGTTGGAACCCCTCTGAGAAAAGCAGCTGAGGTAGAGGCAGCCCTGGCGGAATGTGACCGGATTCCCTTAGGCACAGGTTTACCATGATGCAAGTAGCAGAAACGAATGCAGAGGCTTATCCACTTAGAAATAGTTTGCTTTGATACAGCCTTCCCCCTCTGACCCTACAGCAAATGCTACCAGTAGTTGTTCAGACTTTCTTAGAGATTTGGTCCTGTTTAAGGAGAATCGTAGTTGTCTGTGTACATCCAATAAATGCAGAATCCGCTCCCCCTTGTTCTGTGGATTTGGGTAAATTGTTGGCAGTTGAATTGTCTGATTAAGAGCTGCACTGGATACTACCTTAGGCATAAAAGGAGGATTGGTCCTGAGGGACACCCTGTCCAAGTAAAAAGTAATAAAAGGCTCCACAGCCATGAGAGCCTGTAGTTCTGAAACCCTTCTTGCTGAAGTGACTGCCAAGAAAAAAGCTGTTTTCCAAGATAGAAATTTTATATCCGCAGTAGCTGCTGGTTCAAAAGGAGGCAGGGTGAGTTTTTCCAGTACAAAATTGAGGTCACATGTGGAGCTGTTGATCTTCTGGGAGGCCTTAAATTTTTGGCCCCCCTAAGATGCTGTTTAAACATAGGATGAGAAAAGAGGGGAGGCTCTGTGTTGTAATGAGCAGAGAAGGCAGAGGCATGGATTTTTATTGAAGAAAAAGAAGGCCCTTGTCAAGCATCTCAGTCAAATATTGTAAAATCTGAGGAATATTGGGCTTTTCTGTGTATGTCCCTTGTGCTTGGTTCCAAGCACAGAATCTCTTCCATTTATCAGCATAAGATTTTCTAGTACTAGGCCTTCTGGCTTCCAAAACGACATCTATCACAGATTTACTGAGAGGTGTTTGAATAATTAAATGATCAGCCATGCTGCAAGATTCAGAGTTTGGAGCTGTGTGTGCAGAATTTGACTGTTCTGCTGAGACAGTAGATTAGGTATTTGAGGCAGGTACCAAGGTGGAAGTTGAGACATATTCCTTAGAATTGGGTACCAGTGATGGCGAGGCCAGTCCGGAACAACTAGGATCATTTTTGTTTTTCCCTGTCTGACTTTTCGTTAGACCTTGGAGAGAAGAGGCAGAGGGGGAAAGGCATAGACTGATAGGTTTTTCCAACTAAAGGATAGGGCATCCACTTTCCATGCTTTTCTGTGATAAGTTCTTGTGCAGAATTTGTCCAGATGATAACTTTGGGGAGAGGCAAATAGATCCATGTCTGGGCTCCCCCATTTCTGTGTTAACATGTTGAAGATTTGTGGATCCAGTTTCCATTTGTGCGGGTCCATAAGATTTCTGCTTAGGTCGTCTGCCAGAGTATTTTGTTTATCTGGCAGGAATTAAGCTTGAAGATGTAATTGGCAGAGTTCCACAATGCTATGGCTAGTCTGCAAAGGGGGTGGGAATGTGTACCCCCTGCTGGTTTATGTACCACATAACCGTGGTGTTGTACGTCTTTATCAGTAGTTGTCCTGGATGAAGTAAGTCCTTGAAGGCTGTCAGAGCATTCTGAACAACTAGCATCTCTTTCTGGTTGATATGCAGCTGCATTTGTTTTGGGCTCCATTTGCCCTGAATGCATCTCCCCACCAGGTGGACCCCCCCCCCCCAAGCACAGTCTGATACGTCTGTAGTTAGGGTTTGGGTGGTAGGGGGTAGAGTGAAGGACAGTCCCTTGTTTTGGTGACATGTCTCTGCCCACCACAGAAACTCCTGTTGTAGGCAAGGAATGACAGGAATCTGTTTCCTGACTGACAATGTTGACTCCATAAACTTTTTAGGTATCATTGAAGTTTCCTCATATGCAGTCTAGCATATGGAATTAGTAGAATGCAGGATGTCATGAACCCCAAAGCCTGCAGAACTCGTCTTGCAGATAACTGGGTTTTTGTTGCCATTTGTTTGAAGTACGCTGTCAGCTGCCTTTGTTAGTCTAGCATAAGGTAAGCCATCTGGGCAGTTATATTCGAGCTTGCACCCAGTAATGTAATTATTTGAGAGTGTACCAGATGGGATTTCTTTTCGTTTATTGTGTACCCTAGGCACGTTAGAAGCTTTTTACAAATGCCAGATGTTGAAGAAGTGTCTCCTTGTCCTCTGCTTGAATGAGACAATCGTCCAGATACAGATAAATTTGTACGCTTCTTTGTCTGCAGAATGTGATTTACTTTGTAAAGACCCTGGGCAGTGCAATGAATTGGTAATGCAAAAAAAAATTGCCTTGAAGTGGAGGTATCTTCTGCATGATTCCCTTATTGGGATATGCAGGTATGCCTCAAGTCCAGAGTCACTAACCAAGCGTTCCTGCCCAGCATAGGCAGTAGCTGCTGTAAAGTCAGCATTTTGAATTTTGGAATGTCCAGGAACATGCTCAAAACTGATAAGTCCAGTATTGGACATCAGGCATGGTCTTTTCCGGGTACCAGGAAAAGTTTTGAATAAAAACCTTGTCCTTTTTCCTTTTCTGGTACTGGTTGAATAACCCCCATATCCATGAGTGACAACTTGTTTTTGAGCCGCTGCCCACTGATTCTGTGGCAGATCTGGCCATCCGTTTGGAATTGGCAAAGTAAGGAAATGAAATCTGTACCCCTGGGATACTATGTTTAATACCCACTTGTCCTGGGTAATTAGTTTTCCCCCCAAGGGGGCTGCCAAAAGATAAGTGCTTGATGAATGTAAAGGAAAGTCATTGAGACTGCTTATTGTAGGGTTGTGCTTTGTTTCCTCCAAATTTGGAGGTGGCGGCACACCATTGCTTTGACCTGTAAGAACCCTGTGATTGGTATCCAGAGCCTTTTGAGTGCCTGGATTTGCACTGAGTGGCTCTTTTGGATACAGGAAAGCACCAGTTTTTAGTAGGCCAGTGCCTACTGAACCTGGGTGGCTGCACTTGCAAGAAATCTTTTACAGTTTGCATAAATTTAGCTGTGTCTTCCTTTTTTTTTTTTTTTTTTTTTTTTTTAAAACCTCTTCTGCCTTATTACCAGAGTATCATGCTGCAAGGGGGCATCCAACAATTTAGCTTTAACATGATCAGACAGATTTTGCTCCTTGAGCCAGGCATGCCTTCTAATCACAGATCCAGTAACTGCGGCCCTGTAAGAAGCCTCCAAGGAATCAAAACCACATTGCAAAGTATGCTTTCCCACCTGTTCTGCTGAATGCAATAATTAATTTTTCCACAAAATAAGAAATAAACAATTTTCTGTTTTGGTAAGCCCATTACATGCTGTTGATATTTAAGCATATAAAACTGACAGTTTAAGGCTCTGACTGCCAAGGTTGCAGACGTATAAACCTTCTTCCCCATCAATCCAGCGCCCAGGAATCTCTATCAGAGGGGGTAGGATGTTTTTTTGCTGCAGAGGCCTTTACACCCTTGGAACCCTGTGAAACAGTTTCAGGATCAGCAGCAGGATTTTTGAATAGAAATTTGTGGGAGTCGGGAACCCTGTAGTATCTGCCTGGCTTACTAGGAGCTGGAGGTAGAGAATCAGGAGCCATGCTTAATTCCAAGAACATCAACAATGTCTAATACAAGAGGTATTGCCAAAGGCCTATGCTGAGGAAGAATGAAATCCCTAAGCCTCTTTTTTGATTCAGAGAAGTCCTGACTATCCCAATGAAAATGTTCCCTTAAAGTATGCAAAGTCTCTCCAAAAGAGTAATCCTCAGGAGATGCAGATGGGATGGATTCCTCTGCATCAGAATCTTTGTAGAGTGGAATAGAAAATTCCTGATCAGAAGAGGGATGAGAAGAAATGGAAACCTGATCTGAAGATTTATAATCAGTGCCTTGCCTAGGCCTCTTAGCAGGGGGGGGGGGGGCTGATCAAGGTAATTAAGTCCTCAGCCATTTTGATCATCTGTTTTTTAGGCATAGGGGCCTGAGCACGTGTCTCATGCAACTTTTTTTTTAGACAGATGTTTTTGATCTTGTTTTTGAGGCTGGCATCGGTTTAATATAAAAATGCTGAGGCCTGAAAACACCCTCAGAACCCAGTGCCTGTTCAGCAGCTCCGGACCCATCCAAGGGAGAGACATCCGCGGGTTCAATACTCTGAGAATCTCACAGAATACCAGACTCCAAATTGGTCTCGGTAGACGCCTGCGACTCAAAAGTAGCGGGCATCAGGGGCTGCGAAAGCGCCTCACAGAGTACCAGCGAACCTGTGACAGGCTTAGGAGAAGCTTCATCGGTTTTGGACCTAGACGGTCTCTTTTTTTTTGCGTTTTTTTGTGAACTCCGGTAGTCTGATTGCTAACAGACATTTCAGGATAATTAAATCTTGATCCAAAATATTTAGAAGGAAAAATAAACAGACGCTTAATACTGCGTTGGTTAAATCTAGCACAAAACCGACAGCAAGGTACGTTATGATCTGGGCCTAGGCAAGGAATACAGTTGTCTTTCGGCTTTTCCCAGTTAGAGGTCACCACAACAGCACTCCGGTCCGCTAATGATTGGCAGTAGATTCTGACGAATACCGAGGTGCCAGCTCAATGTTCAACCTTCTCCGAAGGCACGCCCTTTTACGCATGTCTTTTGAACGCCTACCCAACCGCGGGGAGGACATGCAGACTCCACACAGATGGCACTCCCCGCACTCCAGCCGAGAATCGAACGGGAGAACCTCTTGCTGTGAGGCAACAACGCTACCGCTGTACCACCACGGTTAGGCGAATACAGTACAAATGAAAATCCTTACGAGGTATTTGCTTCCCGTAAGTAATGCTATTATTAACTTTTACTGACATAGTTAAGGAGCAAGAAAATGTTTCACCAACGGGGTACTTAGATTTACTTTGAAGACTTCGGTTCTGAAACTCGACTGCGAAAATTTCAGGAGTCGGCCGACCGGCACTTGCGAACTGCTTCTGCTTCCGGCACCGCGCGGCAAGAAAGACAGAATAAAATGGCGTTGGCTGCATGTTTTATAACCCTGACGTCATGGAAAAGGAGACCGCAACCGATGCAGGACCCAAGACTTTGCTATTCAGGCCGACCAAGGGCAACCTGCCAGCAGATTACCCAAATGTAATGACTGCAACAGTGAAACACGAAGAACATCTGGTCAGACTTACAAAAGGGCTTTGTTCTATGTAAATAGAAATAAAGCTGTCTATAAATGTCCAGCAAATGCAATTTATATTCGCCCTTATTCTGAATATTTGGAAAGAAAGCAGACAGGTTAATTGTTTGATTAATGTTAGACTCATAAGCCACTTTTGGTAAGAAAGGGTTTGCATGGAGAGAAACCCTGTCCCTATGGAAGATCAAGCAAGAAGGCACGACAGACCAAGCTTGAATCTCAGAAACCCTCCTAGCCGACGTAATGGCCACTAGGAAGGCTGTCTACCATAAGAACTTTAAATCTACTGATGCTGCAGGTTCAAAGGGGGGAGCAACTAAAGCCTGCAGAACCAAATTAAGGTCCCAAGGAGGAACGGAATACTTAACAGAAGGACGCAAAAGAAAGGTACCTTTAAGAAAAACCTTACACAGTCTAGAAGAGGCCAGGGCATTCATGTTTTCTCCAACGTGGAAATTCGAGATAGCAGCCAGTTGCACTTTCACAGTGGAGGAACTAGCCCCTTGCTGAAAAATATAGGCTAAGAAATCTAGCACTGCAGGAACTGCAGCTGCAAAAGGAATCAGGTTGTTCTGCGAAGCCCAAATAGAGAACCATTTCCATTTTGTCTGGCAAATCTCCATAGTGGAAGCCTTATGGGATGCCACCAGAATAGTTCTTACTAAAGACCACCAAGAGTCATGGCAATCAAGGGAACTGGAGCAACCAGTCAGCTTGAGGATGTTCAAGCTGGGTGGACAAGTGCCCGAAGGATGGGAAATTAGATACGGGCAGGGATCCAGAATCCAAGGAGGTGCAAGAACATGAGACCAGAAAAGGGGAACCACACCTGACTAGGCCAGAATGGGGCAATGAGGATCACTTTGCACCTGTCGGCATGCTTTCTGGAGAAACTTTGGAGTGAGAGGTAATGGGGGATAAGTGCGCAGTAACCCGGGAGGCCAAGCATGGACTACAGCATCTCTGGGGGGATCCCCTGGTGAGGGGATCAGAGTGAAGAACTCACTGTACTTCGCGTTGGAAGGAGATGCGAAGAGAACGCATAAAGGCAGATCCCATGCATGGAAGATCACCTCCGCTATCAAATGTTTCAGAGAGCACTTGTATGGCATTAGAACAGCCCGACTCAATCTGTCCGCTAAAATGGAGCGTCCCGGGATGTGCGTTGCAATCAGAAACTGACTCTTGGAGAACGCCCACTCCCACACTCTCATGGCCTCGCAACACAGAGGGTAAGATCAGCATCCTCCCTGTTTGTTGACATACCAACCGACATGTCTGACTGTATTGCAATCGTCCCCAGAAGAACAGTGTGGAATGCCTGCAAAGCTAAAAGCACTGCTCATCTCTAGAACACTAATATGTAATCTGGTCTCGATCTGGGAACACGTGCCTTGGACCATCCTCCCCAGATAGTGCCCCCCCACCCGAACTGGGAGGCGTCCGTTGTCACTGTGGCTTGGGCTGTAGGTGAAACAAATGGGCGTCCCGCTAAGATCTTTGGCGACTGGAGCCATCAGAGAAGTGACGCCCTGCAGGTTTTGATTTGAAATGGATGGTCCATGGGGAGATCTCCATTGGACTCTAGTCGTACAGTGGTCTTGGCTAGAAGACTCGCACAGAGGAGGATCGATATTGTTGCAGACGTAGAACCCAGGGCTTTGAAAACGTCGACCGCCTTTGGTAACCTGGGGCCAAGAACTACTGATATATGAACCCGTAGGCTTTGGACCTTGTTTGGAGTTAAAAAGACTTTCAGTCGAAGGGTGTCCAGCTGTGCCCCAATAAAGTCCAAGATCTGCACAGAGTACAAGAGGGACTTGGAAACACTTGATAGTGATCCCTAGCCGGACTGCAAGATGAAGGAAGGAATCTCTGGTTAGGCAAAGACGATGCTTGGTGGAAGCAGCGAGGAGCCAATCATCTAGTTAAGAGAATACCTGAATTCCCTGAAGCCTCAGGTGAGCCGCTACAACTGGAAAACA